>NC_080633.1:60199658-60364658 GCF_027579445.1 Ammospiza nelsoni
GAAATAAGACTTGTATAACAATCATTCACTTGGTCTGAAGAATTGCCACACTATAATTAGCAATGTACTTTCCTTCTACAAAATAGAAGAACATTCAGATGTATACAGGATAACATATGTGCCTATAGAAGAAAAAAGGATAACGTGTTTTGAGAAAGTGACGATTTATTATATTAACACTTCATTTCAAATATGCAGTAATGGAAGCGTTAGCATGGGAGGGAATAGAGAACTATTTAAAACAGATGGAGATATAAACTGTATATTATGCTTTTGGAGCAGTATAACAGAGGCCAACCCCTGCCTTCTCCAGCAGCTTTTCATGATTTTGAACTATATTTTACTTAAAACCAGTAAAAGCATTCCTCAAGTTTTTCGAGAAACAACTTTCTCTGTTCAGAAGTAAAGCTTTCTTAAAAATACCCATGTATACCTATCAGAAATTATTTATTCAATCTCAGAAAGAAACAAGAAAGTGTAATACAAGTTATTACTCCTTCACACTCAGTACTTACCTTCTGATCTTGGTAAGGGTTGGGGGTTCCAGTACACCAGATGAAGTACAGTAACAGGTTGCAGTTATGAAGCTGAAATCATTCAGCAGCTCTAGAACTGGTCTTGGCAACATAAAGAGCAAGTAACTTCACTGGGCCAACAGATACCATTTTGGAGGCTGATCTCGTGACTTGTTTTGGAAATTGCTTGCTCTCAAAAGCCATTCGTACTTATTATCATACAATATTGCAGTAGCAATGAAGTGCAAAATAAACCAGCATCCTGAGTGCTATTCCAAAGTCTTTTCAGAGGAAGACATATGGTACTCTTACTCATGCTGTTCAGTATCCTCTTGCTATAGAAGAGCTGTTCCACTGGAATAAATCAGAGTACTACCAAATATTGACTTTAACACCTAATTACTGACCTACCCAAGCCTATAGGTACTTGTAAAAGTACTCAAGCAAATATATAAAATTTTACTGAGAAACAAAAATCAGTAGTCTAAATCTACTCTTATGTTAGCATATTCATAGAAATACATTTAGAAATTTTATAAAAGTTATCAGATTTCAGAATGGTAACCTGATATACCTGTTTTATCCGTTAGTAAATAAACTAATCGTCCCAACTCTTCTGGTATGGTGCTAGTTCGAACAACTGTTCCAGGAATATTGTCATCTTTCATAATCATCCACCCATAGGCTGCCTTACCCATGTCCAAGTTGACACGTAAACTGCAAAAGAAATTTATACCATAATCAGTGTGAATATTAGACAAAATGAAAATGATAACCATAAAAATAACAACAGAAGCTCTTTTTTGGATATCTGAAAAAAGAAAGATCTTAAACCTATGTGCACGAAAATTTTGGAAGAATGCTTTTTTAATGTGTTTGTAGAGTACATATCACACACAGGCTTCATCTGAGACTTTTAGAAGATATGGCTATACCAACAAATGCAGTATCATGCATTCTGCATGAGACAGATTCCAACACTTTGTGAAGACTCTTTACATAATTACATTACTACTCTTATACATAACATGAGGGATAACATATAGCAAAAACAGATTCAGCAAGAACAGATTCAAGTTTTTATCTACTAAAAAAACCAGAAACACCATCTAGGTTCTCTTTATGATGTGAAATTACAAATATTTTTGTACCTTTTCAAGTCACTTGTGGGATTTTTTTGTTTTATAAAAAACAACCAACAACAGTATTTCTTTAGGATAGTAGAACTATATTTGTCAATTGCTCTTTCCCAAAAAATCAATGATATTTTTGTCCTTTCCAAATTGTAGCTAGAGAGGGTCCATTGTAAAAGGAGAAAAATGCAAAGCAGCAAAATGCACCCTTGTGATACCACGTTGGCATGAAGTAATCTTTGGGCTGCTCACTAACAGAAAATATGCAATTTGCAGCAAGTTTTACTGATTAGACATAGAAGTCCAAAATCAAAAGTATGTTTTTCCAGTTCATTCTGTGCATTAATTTTTTAATATTTCCATGTCTTCATCATAGAAGAACTAAGATGGACCTTGTATTCCTATGTTACAATAAAAAAGTCTTCACTCATTTAATCACATTAATCTTCCCCATAATAAAATGTTCCAACACAAAACTCTATCCACCTTGTTCTAAACCATTAAAATGCTACTTTCCTCTGGCTATTCACCATGTTTCTGTTGCCATGTCAGAGGAGCGGTCACTAAGAAAAAGGCATATGTTGGTTTCTCTTGACTCTGCTCTAACAGAAATACTGAAAAGACAGGTAGGACAGCAGCTACATGAACTACTGAGGTCACTTGGTCTGTTCAGCCTGGAGAAGGGGAGACTAAGGGGAGACTAAGGGGAGACTGAGGGGAGACCTCATCATAGTCTATAACTTGCTTCTAAGGGGAAGAGGAGGGGCAAATTCTGATCTCTTCTCTGTGATGACCAGTGAAAGGATCTGAGGGAATGGCCTGATTTGTGTAAGGGGATGTTTAAATATTAGAAATATATTGAATGTTAGAAAAAGTCTCTTCACCCAAAGGATGGTTGGGCACTGGCACAGGCTCCCCAAGGAAGCTGTCACAGCACCAATCCTGACAGAATTCAAGGTGTGTTTGGACAATGCTCTCAGGCACACGGTGTGACTCTTGAGGATGGTCCTGTGCAGGGCCAGGAGTTGGACTCGATGATCAATATGAGTTCCTTCCAATTCAGCATATTCTGTGATTCTGCAAACTATTAGTTGCTAAGTTGCTATCACAAGAGTCCCAAGTTAAGCAACAGGTTTACAGTAATGTAATTCTTAGAACTGTTCAAAGGTACCTATCAAGGTCAAAATACTGCTAATGCACTTCAGACATTTTTGTAACAGTCCTGACACCATGCTGTTTAACTGCATAAAAAAAGAGCAGCTACCAGGAATTTTCATCCGTCCTCTTGGAATCACAGCAACAAGATTGCGGATTACCTGAGGTAACAGTGGAGGGAACAGTGAGTCACAATCTGCACTATCCCATAAAGAAGAGATGCATTTAATTAGAATTGTGAGAGCATCTGAAATTTTGACACATGCTGAAAAAAGGTTTATTCTACATACCCTACCTCCTGAATTTGTACAGCAGAAGACAAAACATGTTGCCACAGAAAAGAAACATACATTTTAAACACAAGATTTACTATTTAGGATGGTATTTTATGCTTTAACTACATCTTATTTTCCCACCATAATCATAATCATCTGAAAATTATCCTTCTCTGTGGTGATATGCCCAAATTAGTCCTGCAACATTTTCCCTAATTTCATCTGTCTTCAGACATGCAAATACATATAACAAAAGGACAGACAACAGAAGGAGGACTCTACAGATTCATTTTACTGAAAATGTGAGAAAAATACTGGAAGTAACTTGCCTCACACTGGTTAACTACAGTTCTACCCTGTAAGAGGGTAAGAATGAGTAAGAACTCATTCCAGAGCCAGTACTGTGCAAACTGCATTCTTATTATGCTTGTCTGTTAACTTTCAGAGTGAATATAAAGACCAAAGTAACACACCTCACATTGAAACCAAAGGAAGAGCAAAAGCTTTACTCCTCTTGGGGATGCAAACCTGCTAGTTAGCCAATCAAGTACAAAGGATGCCGTTCAACTTGACAAGAGATACCCGAGCACACTTAGTTAATTTAAAAACAGATGGACATTTGCTCTAGCCACAAGCAAGTGGATTAACCGAATGATGAAAGCTGCTCACCACCCCACTTCAAAGAGGCATTTAGGCTATCTACCAAGACAGAAATTCTGAGATGAACACTCTATTTAAGTACTTCAGTTTCAGGTACATGGCACACACAGAGACATGTCCACATGGCTGCTCTACCAATGGAGATCTGCAGCTGCTCAGATAGGAAAAATAGTGCTTTGGTAAGATAAAATCAGAAAAGGCTCCCAAAGCTGAAGTGCAGCAGGCATCTTTACTTGCACTTTTTATAAGCATGTTTATCACCTGGTTTTGATGTTCTAAACACTCCATGCATTGAACTATAATATACTTGAATATAATTAAAAGGTAAGGAAAAAAGAAAAGAAAACCAGACTCCAACTTTTCTTGTTGAGCAGTCAGGAGAAATCCATATTTCAAAGTACCATGGCATTTTAGGAATTACTCTCGTTTTCCAGCATGCACTGCTAAGTAGAACAGACTGTACCCCCTTTATGTTGATGGACCTAATAGCTGGCACTCCTGGTCTATAGAGAAATAATGTCTCCCCAATGACTAGGACAGTCCAAGACAGCTTTCTGGCACACAGAAAGATATTGGGTATATGCTTGAATTGTTAAGATGAATAAAGAATTAAATGGGAATAAAAATGAGTGCCATAGATTAATTTTTTAGTATTAATTCTAAAATTTGCACACTGTAGCCTTTTCTGACTTCTTTCACTTAATGCTTTTTGTCTTAGAGGAAATTTTTATATTTGAAATCATTGTAGCTGTTGCTTAGCACATTATGGAAACTGATGCAATACTAAAAATGCTGATGGCCTATTAATAGTGAGTTTGCTTTTGAAAATAGAAACCTCTCCAACAGAGCTTCACAGGAATGGATAAAAATACTTCACTGAAAAGTCCAAGAATTTTTACATAATAAAACAAGGAGACACGAAGCTTACTCAACATAAAGCTACTTTCAGTGCCTGATAATATTAGCTGTAATTTCTCATAATTTCTTTGCGGACTTTAGGAAACCTCATTATATAAGCAAAACATTTTAAATTCACCATTTTTCAAATCCTTCTCAATTTAATCCAAATTAACAAACTTCAAACACATCAGTTATTCATGAAAACACACAAAACAGCATCCAACGTAGCATTAGCAACTGTTGCATTAGTAACACTAATTTTTAGCAAACCAATTAACATGCAATATTTAAGCAGAGTATGTTAATACAGGAATTTGAAGGCTGTTGCAGAGAATGAGCATATTTAGCAAGCACAGTAATACGTTTCTGGTCTCTCCACCTCAGCACTAGTTATCCTAAAGCAGGCAATCCTAAGGCAATTTTTATCCAGCTTGGGGATTTATTCCATTAAGAGCCAGGGTTTCTCTTCAATTCAGCCTCAGGACAACATTTCAGAATCCACATTGCTTTTAACTACATGTTAAAAATGAATAGCTCTGCTCTTATTCCCTCAAAAACAACACCAATATTTTAGATTAAACATTCCTATTGACAGGATTTCTAAATTTCTTTTTTTTTTAACAAATTGTAATGATGCAAGGTCCCCTTCTAAAGGTGTCTGATTTGGGGTTTTTTTTGTCAAAAGGACAAATTTGCCAATAAGCAAAGGCCTTCACTGAGAAAGTTTGACAAATACATTTAGAAACTCCAGTAACATGCTACCATTCATGACTCAGTGAAAAGCAATCAAGACCTAATGAAGGCAGCAAGGACAATTTTGTGAACAAAGTGATATTGCGACAATAAAATTCAAGTATGATTTTGACTAAAAGTCAAAAAAAGATGGTAGGTTTTTTTCTTAACTTCCTGCACTTCCTGTATATGTAAGAATTTTGTAACCAAAACACCAGTGCACTACCAGAACTCCAGATAAATACAACTACCCAAAGCGGTATCTACTTTTTAAAATAAGTGAAGTATTTGAGATGTAGTCTTATTTTCAGGACTTCCTTCTCTGTGAAAATGATACTGATATTTGGGTCCCATTGTTATCCAAAACCGCACCAAATCCCCTATGGCTACATCCCCTAAACTTCTTAACATATCCCTGCTTTCTTGAAAGAGCCATAAGCTATAAGTGATATATGCATTATTCAAAATGTAGGAAAAAATGGAATAGTTTTTAAAATATTGGTCAAAAAACAACCAAAAATATTTTCAATTCAATATGCCTGGAAAGTTAAATCTTCACAGAAACTGATTTTTTGGAGCCTAGTAACTGGTATTAACTGTCATTAAACAGAAAAAAATAGAACAAAACAGAAGTTACTTAATTTAAGCACAATATCATATAAAGATCTAAGCAAATAAAAATCAACCTATAGATCATCCTGTAATTTCCCCATCTCTCATATTTTATTTGACAAGGAAAATGGAATATAATATTTCTTTGTGTTTTGTCCACTACATATTTTTTTTTACTTAGCTTTTTTTGCTATCTGTTTGGCACTCCCAAGAAGAGCCTCAGAACTCAGTTCCTGTTTGCTTCATAACTGGTCTCACTACTTCTCTTTCACTAATTTTTCTAAATTTTGCCTATTATGTGAGCATATAAAAGAAAATTAAGGAAGGTACACATAGCACTTTGCATGAAACCCTGAGAGTGAATGCAACTTTAAAAGAGAACTCAACCCCACATACACGATTAAATATTTGAGGCAAAAAAAGTGTATCAACTCTGTATTGCTATAGTGACTGTGGTACATGCAGTTTTTCAAGGGCCAAATGCAACCCAGATACAGATAATTACATGTTGTAACATAGATAGAACTTAGGAAATCTAGGGAATAATGAATGAAAAAATTTATCTGTGAATTTCTTACAGGCTTAAAACACAGAAGAATGCAAAAAAAAAAAAACAAAAAAAACAACTCACAGGTCAAACAAGCACCTTTGTCTAAGAGATGTAGCATGTGCAGATCAGAGTGACAGTGATCACTTCTTATGAAAAAAGTTCCTTTGTAACGATCACATTTACCAGCTCAGAGGCCATCCTTCATTAGGCCTCTTATACCAACGTGACAATATTGATATCCTTATTGATATTGGAGGTCCAATACAAATAATACTTAAAACATGGGGGGTTTTTTTGGTATATTCTACACAAATTCTTGTATTACTTGCTGTAAAACCAGAAAAATAACCTAGAAGCAAATAGGCAATGTTGCAAGATTTGAAAGGAGAAAGATTTACTACAATAGATCACTTTAAAAATGACTTCTTTTTAGACTGATTGTGCTCAGTACTGTGGCCAGTCCTGTTTCATAAATATATGTAATAATGATCTGGACAAGGGTATCTAGAGTAAGATCCCTAGATCTAGAGTAGGATCCCTAGATCCTCCTGAGTAAGTTTGTGGAGGACACCAGGCTGGGTGGGAGTGCTGATCTGCTGGAGGGAAGGAAGGAAGGATGGACCTACAGAGGGGTTTGGACAGGCTGTGTCAATGGGCAGAGGCCATTGTATGAGGGTCAGCAAGGCCAGCTGCCAGGTCCTGCCCTTGGGTCACAACAAGCCCAGGCAGCTCCACAGGCTGGGGACAGACTGCCTGGAAAGCTGCCCTGCAGAAAAGGACCTGGGGGTGCTGGTTGACAGCTGTTGAACCTGAGCCAGCAGTGCCCAGGTGGCCCAGGTTGCCTGTATCAGCAATCGTGTGGCCAGCAGGACCAGGGCAGTGATTGTCCCACTGTACTCAGCACTGGCCAGGCCACACCTTGAATCTTGTGCTCAGTGTTGAGCCCCTCACTACAAGAATGCACCACATTGAGGGGCTGGAGAGTGTCCAGAGAAGGGCAACAAAGCTGGGGAAGGGTCTGGAGCACAAGTCCTATGAGGAGCAGCTGAGGGAGCTGGGTGTGTTTAGCCTGGAGCAAAGGAGGCTCAGGGATGACCTTATCACTCTCTACAACTGGCTGGAAGAGGGTGTAGCCAGGAGGGGGTCAGTCTCAAAAGGAAACAGTGTCAAGTCACACCAGGGGAACTCTAGATTGGGTATCAGGAAAAATTTCCTCACCGGAACTGTTGCCAAGCATTAGAACTAGCTGCCTAGGGAAGTGGTAGAGTCTAGACCCCTGGAGGTATTTTAAAAGACCCACAGATCGGACTAGCACTTAAGGAAATGTTTTAGTGGTGGACTTGGCAGTGCTGGGTTAATAGTTGGATTTGATAATCTTTTAAGTCCTCTAATTTAAATAACTTTGATTCTGTGTTTTTCTGTGTAGCATGAATATCAGACATTTTAAGAGAAACAAAAATCTAGCTCAGGCAGTAGTACAGCACCACACTGGACAGTGTAAGACAGTCCTAGCACAAGAGAGACACACCTTAACTGCCGCTGCAAAATTAATTGGTAAAATGTCAGGAAGCGTCACATAATGTTTTCAGTCTCTATAGAGATTGCATTATAATATCATTATATGGTAAAGCACAATACACTAAATGTGTATTAAACCACTTGCTTAAGCCACTTCATAAGCAGCACTTTAGCTCTTCCACACTGAAACCTTTGCATCATATATCTAAAATATATTCTGTCTCTCTGTGTGACACTTCATGTACTGATACTCTCACATCTATAGATTATACAGATAACCTCCAATACAGCAGAAACTACAGCATGATTGAAAGCAGCATAGTTGCTTGCGGCTATTAGACAGCCTGCAGAGGTGTGAGTTCCCTGGATCTCAAGAAAACAGAGAAATTCATATCTGTATGATCTGGGATTTGAGAGGCTATTAATGAATTTCAGATATTAGACCTCCTAGCAGTGTTGTCCTCACTGCCCTTGAGAACAGACTGACATAATTTGAAGGATTTGATTTAAGTGCTTCTCTTAAAGATCCTGAAGAAAACCCAGCTGGGAACCACCTAGTGCCCCAAAACTTTACTACTTAAGTGCAAGGCAGTTCCTTCCAGTCATTTGGGACAGCTTCTTTTGGCAGAACAGCTCAGTGACAAGGAGCTTCGGGGTGTACAAAGGAGAGGACAAGAGACATTTCAGCTTTTGTTCACATAAAAACTAAAGGATCCTTCTAAAATGATGGCTGATTAAGCCCCTGTCAATCCAGCTGTAAACTGCTACTAAATATAGAGCTTGGGTGATACACATTTTTAACAGATCCCAAGTCAATATCTTATAATTTTATGGTAAATCCTCTACAGTTCTTAATAGCTAAGCAGAAGCACATACAGCTACAAGACTCACATGGCTGTACGTGAAGCAGCAATTTCACCAAACACTGGCTAATTATCTTGAAAAACTTTCCTGGCTACATTATTTAGTTACTTATTTATATTTTTAAACAAAACCCAAACATACAGAAGACCTCAACACATAGTGCAACTCACTTTGTCTTTCAAGGTGGTGAAGAAGACTGGACAATGAATTAACAATGTCTGCTGGGGATGGAAGGGATCCAGTTTGTGGGGCAGTGTCATCACTAATTCTTTTCTTTGGCCTGGGCTTTTTGAACCATTTGCTATGATAGCTCAAGTGAGCTGATAAAGACATGTTAGTACTCAAGGCCAGGGAAAAGAACAGAGTCATTTTGTGACAAGGCTCTCTAACAACCTTAACATCTTTCCTACACCCATATACACAAACATCAGAATTTTCGTCTCAGTAGCAGCTGGTATCTTGCACCCCATACTGATTAAAACCTCTTCTATTCTCTTGCACTTATTCAAAAATCTTCCCCCACCCAGGCTGCTGGCTTTTCATTAGCATGACTGTTATTGCCCTCTGACCCATGTAATTCAGAAAACAGACAATCCAAAAAATACAAGTTGTTCAACAAAAGCACCTCATTAAAAAAAGTAAAGGTGACATCACAGACTTAAGAACTTCCACACTGGTATCACAAACAGCAGCAGCATGGACATACTTGAGGACACATACACTGGCTTGCTATGTGACAACTACACCAGGTGATACAGTCCAGTTGGCTAGAATCAGCTACAAAAATGCCTAAAAATGCTAGAGAACATGGAAGAATTCAGATAATGGATGAAGATAATCATAGTGAGATTTACTTTGTTTTGAACAGTCTGTCAAGGACTTGCTTTATATCCTCTTTCCCTGATAAATCTTAAGAAATTAAAATACTTTGACTTTTTAGGGCAGCAGATTTCTGGAGGTGTGGGGCTGTTCAAAGCCATTTTGTGCATAATGATTCTAACTTACAAACAGTTTAGAGATGGACAGAGCTTTTGATATCTGTTTATTACTACTTTTTCTCCATTTTTCTTGATTCCTTGTACACCACAGAATGTGTGCAATGTTGGAGGCTGATTTTTTGAAGGTGAGGGGTGGGTAAGTGTTGCTTATAGGGGTGGTTTTTATTTTGCAGTGCTGTTGGGGTTTTTTTTTACAGTTGTTTTATGTTCATACTTCTGTAGTCTTATATACCCCACAGTAATACCCTGCACAAAGTGAAGCAACATTGATCTAGACGAGTATTTAGCATGCAGCTGAAATACAAGGAACCAGCTTCTTTCTGAAACATCTGAAAAGTTCCTCTTCCTATTAATTATAGGGGAGGCTGCAGAGAGATCAGTTAAACTCTACTAACTGTATCATCATCTTCCTGATGATCTTCACCAAACATGTCTAGACATGAAAATCTGTTTTTATTGCATACCTGGAAGTTCCCTTGCTCTGCAAACCAAAAGCCAAACAGAACTACAAAAAAGTTCCACAATTAGAAACTTCCTGAATTCTCTAAAACTATCAAGCAACACATTTCATGTGTGCCTGACTCCAGATATGCTTTGCCTCTACCAGTGAATCCTAATCTCTGACATTTCATTTAAATCTTTAAGTTAATTATTTCCCCCACATAGCTATTTTAAAAATAATGGGAGGGTACAACATCTGGTGCTTGGATGTCATTGGCTTTGTAATTTTCATCTTTGAGAGTTTACACTCAAAACACAGCCTAGAAATTAAGTCATTCTCATGCTTAACATACAGAAGAGAGGAAGGGAAGTGTAGTCAAGTCTGAACACCAGCATGATTGAGTTGTTCTTCTTGCTGACAGTGTGGGAAGCAACCCTGTATTAATGAAGATTCGGGTTGAATAAGATTTGGTAGAGAAACAGATAAATCTCTAGGGAGGAAAGCATTCTGTGATAAATTCCTGTCTGATGAACTAAACCAACCTTATTCTCTAATACTTTTAGTTTTTATATTATCTCTCCCAAAAAATTGTAAATTGGATTAGATGCATACTGGAAGTTATTTTTGGAAAAAAGCTATTCCACAAGTCCACTATAGAACTCTTACATTGAAAATGAGCTGCTCAGTGAAAATATTTTTTTAATGGCATATGTTGAACTTTCAATATAGAATAAAATTTACTTACAACAGCTATATGGCCTTAATCCTCTTGCATCCAGTAACAAAGACATTAAAATGGTTAAAAGTTGTCCTTTAGTTAGAAGTGATGCCCTTTTTTCTCCTCCCCTGGAAGTTTTAAAGTACATGTGTGGTAAAACATAGAATTAACCATTTGAATGGAGGCCTTTTTGCCTCTTCGCATGGATAAATTGCTTAATACTCAGTAACTGTGTGTGTATGGGAGGGGTGAGGGCAATATGATTGAACAGCATCATTCAAGCAGTAAAGGAGTTATGACAGTGACAGTGTTGAGAAAGATATTCCAAAATTGTGGTTCCAGCAGATTTGCCAGAACCTTCTCCTTCAACTTCCCACAGAATCAGTTTCTCTTGCAACACAAAAGTACTCTAAAAATAAAGTCCTAAGTTATAAAATGTTAAAACAGAGGCTTCCTGAGCATCCCATTGGTCAAATATGATACAATTTCCTTCACACAGACATGTACTTTAAAAATGTGATCATAGTAACGTGTAAGTAATGTAAACTTAGATTAAAAGGCCTAATGAAATCCTCCTGTTATTTTTCTTTTCTTTACTATGTGAACTTAAATATTGTGTGCATGCCTGAGGGGACAGGTCTTAAATCTACTACAGTTTAGATGCTGATAACTCTGGCTGATCACTGGGCTTACTGAATGATGTATCTCAAACTGAACAGTTCTAAAGAGGATATAAAACTAATAATTACCTTAATCTAAACACTGGGTATTTTAACAGGAAACAGTATGTCCATTTTGCAAAGGCAATACCCATGCAAAGAAAATAATTCAGTTCAGGGGCACTGTTCTCACTTCTGTGTCCACAGAAGACTTGATTACACACATGGATATTATTTCGTGTTCCAGTTTATCTGCAATTTGAATATACAGTACTCATGCTTAATGAATTAATTAATTCAGGGCAAGTCTCTACTTGGTTACACGTTAAAACTCCTCTCGTTGTAAAAGAGCACTTACATTATTCAGCCATTCAATTTAAATTAATTATTATTGGGGTAAAATGTCTATATTTTAACCAGAGAAATGGAACATTTTTAGTATTTAAGGCATTAAAAATAAAATTCCATAACGTGTCTAGCAGTTCATTCATCTGCCTGCTTCCTGAAACCACCTTCTCATATACCTTGTATCCTTATTAATACATTTATGCTAGCAAAGGATTAGATATCCTGATTACTCCAGCAAGATGAACATTATACAGAAAAAATACAACAGTATTGTTTTCTGTACAGTGATCCTTCAAGAATCAGCAGATTTGTTGGCACCTTCTCCTTCAGCTTCCTGATAAGATCAATTTCCTTTGCAATGAGAAGCAAGTATAAATTTCAAGAAAGCCACATACACTAAATTTAAGCAACTGTATTTTGCTTTCATTCTTCTACCTACCTGATTGGGATGATATAGGAAAACAGGAGGAGGAACCGGAAAAGGTTGCGATACCACGGGCCTACAAATCCTTGCAAAGTGACCATAACAACTGAAAGTGCAACTAAAGCCAAAAACAGGGCTTTGGTCAGTTGATTCAGCTCCAGGTCCAGCAAGCCAACCTGGAGGAAGAAAAAGAAATCAAGTTAGTCAGGAGTTTTTCTTAACTTATGCTTCTGCAATGCAAACAATTAGCATTATTTGCTTTGTTATTCCTACCTATTAAAAATCCATGCACTTGCAACCATTAACTGAACTTTGATAATTGCATTGATTGTTATTCCTATGTTTGCACACAAAAGATGTTCCCTGGTTTTTTGGCAATACCAATTCCTAGAACCAATATGAACTGTCCCAGCCAAGTCTTTTGAACACCTTCAAATCTGACACATCCCTTCTCCATTCCTTGTTCTAGGACAGGAACACAGAAGGGCAAGGAGAAAAGATAATTACAGATGAACAAATGAGCAGGGAAAATTTTCTTCTGTCATGCTTCAGCAAAAATACGGGCACAGGGTATTACCCATTGACTGCAAGAAGATCAAATACCTGTTAGATTCAAGAACCAAGAGGCACATGGGTCAGAGCCTATGACTTCTTATTCATGTGACAAGTGCACTGCAACTTGTCTCTATGCTCTCATCCCACTCTGTAAATCTGAACCAATGCCACAGAAACGATTTTTAATTGTATAAAGCTTTCACTTATCCAATATAATAATAAAAACAACAATCAAGTGGAATATCCATTTTCAAACCAATATAGTGAAACAGGGCTTCAACTGCACATGAATAGAAAGGTATTTGATTGAGAAACATTTTAAGTACAACATTAGGAGAAGCTATCCTTCACCCACAGTTTCTCATGAAAAAAATATATTTAAGCTATGTAACTAAGACTCTCACCATTTCAATAATGTATGATGTAAGCTAAGGTATTTTTACTCCACTTTTTGGGATGGCCTAGTAGTCAGTAAAATATATGGGAAAATCGTGTCAGGAAGAGTTTCCTAGGCCCCATCACAGATGCCCCTTTTATCTCCAAGTCTTGCCAGTAAGAGCAGTAAAACATAACACTTCCTTAGATAACAAACAGGCTGAAAAAGAAGCACTTTAAATATAGTTCTTAAAAATTCCAGCAATCTTGCTTACACATGGGCTGTCCCTTCCCTAGAGAAGCAGGCAGCTGAAGACCACAGCGGCTGATTTATCAGCTGCATTTAAAAAGCAGCACAACGAGGACAAATATCTTGCAATTTCCGCTGCTTCAACTACTACATAGTTTATGCTTGAATTATTGAGAAAAATAGGTTTTTGGATTAAAATGAAGAAAAATGAAGCCAGGGAAGTAGAGCATGTTTCAAAGCCCAGATCTTTTTGCGTTGACAAAGGCAGCCTAAGTTTCAGGCCTCACTGAGGATCAGATGAAGTCATTATTCATTCAGTCAGGGAAAAAAGACTCAATTACCTCAACCTAAAGATGCTATCAATGAATGCAAAGTGCATATTTTACTCTATTCATCCAAATCCCATTAAAAAGTGAAAGGAATGATTTAATCTGGCCTTCTAGAGTTGGTCTTTTTTTGTAATAAAATAAAGAATCACTGTCTTGCAATATGCATAACTACTACCTCACACTTTTTTTTCCCCTGCATCATGGTAGTGAAAGCCTATCTCTCCCCTCTCCACCCCCCATAAAAAACCCCACTCCAGAAGAGAAATGAATAAAGAGCTTCTTTGGAAAGAATGCCACTTTTAGGACAGAAACATTAAATTTAGTCCACTGCGCACTGATATGTAGCTAACTCAAAGCATCAATACCTTTCTAATTGATGAAGACAGATGTGAATTTAAGTTTGGGACCCAAAAAAAACATGTTTGGAGAGGTATTATGACAATAAAAAAGTCGATGCTGAAAAACTTCTCACACTATAAATCTTTTGCTCAAGAACACTTGATTTGCCACTAATAATGCCAATTTTTTTAAATATAGATCATACTATTGGCCATAGTAAATGTCAATGTTTTTCTTACTATAGTAAGTGAAGGCAATTGCAAAATTCTACTTAAGAAGGTACACAAAGAAAGTAAGTTTTAATAGAAATGCATTCTCCATTTCTCAAAAACTAGGAACTCCAATGTACTAAAAGATACTTAGTTAGTTTAATTGTGTGCCTTTCCACTTAAACAATTTCTGCAGTCAACTAATGAAACACTGTTGAACTATCCAGATAAATTTCATGTAGAAAATCACTAATATTCTCTAAAATTCATCTGAATATTGGAAAAGTGGATAGATTTCATTTTAACTAGACTGTGATTTTACCAAAGTACTTGTAAAATATGCCATCTTACAAATGCTACTTCTTTTCTTTGGAAAATAGTAACTAGAATAACTATGAAAATATTAGAAATAGATGAATTAAGAATTGCAGTAATTTTCCATGTTTATTGCTATTTCCCATATTAGTAAAACAAATTTTCTTCTACTTGTCATAATATTTGTTCTATTTGAAACAACTTAACAAAATTAAACACACCACTGGAAATTTTAATCACCAAGGGAAAATTTGTACATAATGTCTAAGAAAACCACAATAGTTTTGGAAAAGAGCTGTTCTAGGATAATGAAAATGAACACAATAATTGCCTGTATAATTTAAAATGCTACTAATGGCAACAGCCACAAATCCATTTAGCTCCTCTTTAATTTATGCACAGAGTCTTAAACAGCTAATGGTTTTCAATAAAGTAATGGCTTATACCATCAATTGTCTACTTGCGTAGTAAAAAAGCTGACAAGTTTTTAAAATACTTCATATTTGAATGAGGCAATGATTCAAAGTCTACACTTTACATTCTGGGCCACAAGGTATAATTCATTATCTTATGAGAAAAATCTTAATTTAATTAAAAAGCTGAAAACAACAAGAACTTTTCTGGTTACTGAAATACAATATGAACAACAATATTGCTGTTCCTGCCCTAGATGCTTAACTTTTAGGAAAGGTTATCTTCTGAAGCTATTATTGTAGCAATAGAACAATTCTTTTAGCACTATAAAATGTGTATTACTTTGAAAATGAGAACTTTTAAAATGCTAGAATACTGATATGCAAAATTTGATAATTAAATGTTATAAAATGGCAAAGATTCCTCAAAATAGTCTAGTGCAGCCATTTTTTATTCAATTACAGTTTAAAGTGCATTAGAAATAATTGTTCACAAATAGCCTTTAAATGTCCTACTTTAATACTACTGAAGTATTAAGGCGCAGTCTTAGGACAGACTTCCCCCTGCAACCAAATTCCTCCACAAAGGTAATTATATTTCAGTAATCAGCCTGGTTCTGCACTGCCAAACACTACATTGACTACAATGAAATTTCATAGTATGCATGTTTGAGAGGGACTTGGGTTTTAATTTGCACTGTAAACACAAAAATTTTCTTTCCTATTCTTAATACATGCTCTGAAATTAATTTATTAAGCCTTGAATACTAGTATATTATATATGTTTCAATTAGTTGTAGCATACACTTAGAGGTAAAAGGTATATTACACTAAATACTTCAAAGGACTAAAATTCAAATAATACATCTTTCAGATTCAGGGTAACAAAAACAAGGTTTGCCTAACAAAAATTATTAGTAGCATTCCATCATTTATAAAAAGTTATATATATTTTACTGTACAGTCAGCCGCATTTATCCAAACCTCCAAGACCTTCTTCAATAATCTGTTAAACCCTCCCCATAGTCCCTGGAAATAACAGATTACTAATCTGTGTTTAAAGGCTAAATAAAGTGACACATCCTTATGTAACTACCTTAATCTTTGACATTAAAACCACAAAGAGCAACTTTGGAATCTGTAAATGTTTCTTCTTTCTCAAGTCTCCTATGATTGAAAGACTTGGCTGCTCAGCAATCCCAGTAACCACATTAAGATAATGTAACTATGAATCAAAACAAGTAAATTCAGGGTTAGGAAGCATCTTGCCTTAATTCCCTCTACTCATGCAATAGTCTGGACAAATATGATTCTCTACAAACATGACCTGATTAATGTCAAGCCTACCAAATCTTGCATACAGTATGTACTCTGTTTAATCAATATCTTCCTCATTCTTTTAATCAGTAGATTCAAAGGCGGGAAAGGCAAAAAAACATAAAAAAACATAAAGTGACCATTTAGTAAAAAAAGTCACCTATCCCTGCTTTTTCTGATATCAATTTTCAAACAGTCTCATCATTGGTTTAGCTGCAAGAGCAACAAGGAAACCTTGAGAAAATTTTCTGAAGCACTAAAAACCTTTTACAAGTTTGATTAATTTTAGAATTGAGCAATAATGCAGGGGGAGGACTGGTCTACTTAAGTTCCTAAAAATGAAATAAACTTTAATTATTTAGTCTACTCCATTTGACTTGTGCAGAAGTAATTACGAGAAAATAGTTCATTTGATTCCAGTAAAATTTTCTGTCTTACCTTTGGCAAAAAAATATTCATCCTTCATGGAACTGAACCTTTGTGCAAAGTGAAATATTTGGTATCATGTTAATACTGCAGTTTTATGGAACTGAATTATGTAATTTCTACACTGATTGCAACAAATAATTTTAGATATTTAGTGTTAATCATATCCCCAAAGAAACAAATTACTTTTCTGTACTCTTACATAAATCAGTCCGTCTCCAATGCACAGATGTTGAAAACAGCAGAAATTTTAGAAGCCAAGAAGAAATACAGTTCATTGCCCAGTGAAACAGAAGCTCAAGTACACTTTTGTAGTGTTTTGATGCATATTTAAAACCAGAGGTTTAACTGCTCTTAAAAGCAGAATAGTATTATGTTTTGCAATTACCCTTCTGACTTGCCTGGCTTTACTTTAACACTCTATTCATAAATTAATATTTATGTGCTTTGAAATAAACTAATCACTTTGGATGCATAATTTCCTTTTGTAAATAGAAATATCTATAATTCTAAAATAAATTTTAAAAAAGAGGATGCACACCATTCTTTCTCTCACTGCCTCATTGACTCATTTATTTGTCCATTTTATATTATTGCCTTTTCCAGACTCAACATTAACTGAGTCTGGATACTCAAACTGAAGCTTGAGAGTCCTCTCCAGGATTTTAGAGGGGCTTAGCTCTCTCTAGTTGTCTACTGCAATAAAAACTGTAAGTGAGCTATTTCCACAACTGCACTTTGGTAGGGCTCAGTTGTTTGAAGCAAGGCCCTCGTTTTGTCAAATGCTAGTCACAGATTCCATAACCTTCCTAAGAGTGTCTTCTTTTTCAATTGTATCCTGGTTTACCTGAATGCCAACGATTTAATTTTTTTTGTAGTAAAAATACTGTTTCAAATTATCCCAATGAGAGAAACTGAACATGACTCATTCCTAATATCCTTCTGTCCATAGATCTGGCCTTCATTAACACTTTTGTGGCTTGGTAAACTACATTATTGTCTCTAAATATTCTTCAATCCGCTGTTTTTTCTTAGAACAAGTCTTTACGCGGAGCAGGGAAGCCAAGCCGCGGATGTTTGGCTTCGGCTCCCGTTTGCCCGACGGCGGAAGGGGAGGCTGGGGCGGGCAGCGCTGCCATGCGCGCTTTGGTCAGCAGAGGGCGCCCGCGCCCGCCTGTGCAGCGCGGAGCCTCGGCCGCGCCCGGCGAGAGCCGCTCGGAGCGAGGGGCTCGGCTTGGACACTTCGGAGCGAGGGGCTCGGCTTGGACACTTCGGAGCGAAGGGCTCGGCTTGGACACTTCGGAGCGAAGGGCTCGGCTTGGACACTTCGGAGAGAAGGGCTCGGCTTGGACACTTCGGAGCGAAGGGCTCGGCTTGGACACTTCGGAGCGAAGGGCTCGGCTTGGACACTTCGGAGCGAGGGGCTCGGCTTGGACACTTCGGAGCGAGGGGCTCGGATTTGAGACTTCGGAACGAAGGGCTCGGCTTTGAGACTTCGGAGGGAGGGGCTCGGCTTCGACACCTCGAAGTGTGCGCTCACATCGTTCTGCTTCCTCCCCAGCGAAACGCTTCACCTCATACACCTTTATACAGCCACAGTCTGGAACCTTAAGGCAGCAGCAGTCAGATGCTGTGCGACCATATGTTCTCCGGCTTTGCTATGTATTTGTCACAAACACAAATGATTGATTAAAATGTGTACAGAGCACGTTAAGAAATCGAAAAGGTTAACAGCCCCCTGAATTCCGGTATTCATGCAGGGACTGTGCTGTATTACATACTCTCCTCCTATTAAAAGCTACCAGTTGAAAACATTTTCTCAAGACCACCCATCAATTTAGAATAATTGCTTCAGTAATCTAAGATAACTAGTCATACTGGAAACTTCAACCAAAAACATTCACACAGGGAAACTCTAATTCATCAGGATTTTTTTCAATTAAAAAAAAAAATTAGGTACACAGCACAGAAAAAAATTTAGTTTCTAAGCACTCGCAATCCTCCTTATATCTGATCAATATTGCTAAGACATGGAATTCTCAGGGGTGGGGGAAGAGCAGGATTTAAAGGTGCTTGATTTTACACTGCAACATTATCTTCAGATTTATATTTCATATGTACCTTTCACATGTGCTTGTTATACCTTCTTTAAGCTCAGCCATCACCAGCTTCAACTCAAGACTTTTCTACGGATGCTGTCATGTAATCAGGTCTTTCAAGGGTCAGAATACAGAATAAGCAGCTTTACACATTACACACTATTATTAAAATATGCTCAATGGAGATGGCATTTTTTCAAATCTGAATAGGTTAAAAAACATTATTTACTCTCCCACAGATTAAGATAATTAGCTGTACCAAAATAACCGTAAAATTAGTGCAGAGAAAACTGGTTCCAAAACTTTTATTGTGTAAAATTTGCATATAAATAAATAAATGCAAAAATTTGAGATATATGTAAAAAAAATAAATAGCTCAGTAACAGGTACTACTTCCTTCAAGAAAAAAGAATTACAAAAGGGACCTAACAAATTGACAACGGCTAGTTCTTTCATTTGCATAAATGTTGGAAATAGTAATATACCTACACTTCAGACCTGAAGTGTACTGTCAGACCTGTGGCTGACTGGTCTAAATAACTTTTTCCAATAGAAAACTGCACAAATGTAGTATTTTCATAGCAGGGATTGCATTTGTGGGTTTTACAAATAACACAGTATGTGTAATAATATTTCATAAACGGTATGAGAACCTTACAGCTTTTTCAAAGACATCTTTGAAATTGAATACTGGAAAATGGATGCTTACAGAAATCCAACATTTCTTTACTCCACATTCAAAAGAGGTGTTAGTAACTCATCTCCTCACAGACTATCTAGATTAAGCTATTAGCAGAGATTATTACATTTTGTAATGAGTTTAATCTCACACAGGGCTGGGGTAAAAGAGGTCAGAGCTAAGGTTATCAAAACACATGTCAATTTTTACATTAAGAATATAATTCAATAAATGAAGCCAAGAACCCAGAAAGTCCAAGCTTATTTTAAAATGTCACCATTTCATTTTATCTCAAACTGAAAGTAAACTTAAAAACAGTTGAAAGGATATGATTTCATTCCATCTTACTAGAGGTTAAATTCAGAGGTTCATTTTTAAAATTTCTTTCTAGGTAAATGTATGTCTGTAATTACATACATAAAAGTTAATGAAAGTTGGAAAAAAACTTCAATGAGAAACACTGATATATATTAAGTTGGTGCTTATGCCCCAAAGTAGATGGAAAGCAGAGCTGCAACCTTTCTTCATGGAAAAGCAAATGAAGTAATACATTACAGTAATACAGTAGATACAATACACAGATTATTAAAGTGACTGAGGAAACTTTCAGAAATAGATTAGCCAATAAATGCAAAAGATTAAATAAAAATTCTTGAATGAAGAATCAAAATTGGCAGTATGCAGTGATTCAGTAATTGGTGGAGCATTTCTACAACCTCCCTACTCCTCTGATGTGCATACTCCATGTCCATCATTAAACCTGTCTCAGCACAGGTCCACATACAAAGAAAACCATCCAGGTATTCTTGCACAGGAAATCAGGTTAAAAAAATGAACAGCCACACAACACAAAGCATCTCATAGTTTGTTTTGAAGCATTTAAATCTGAATCCTATTCATAAGGAATAAAATGTAATTTACATATAATAATATTCAAGAATAAATGGAAAAATGTGTGAGAAAGGAAGTGAGAAAGAGCATTTTGACTGCGTTGAACTTTTGTCTCTGCCCCCAGCTATTCCTGACTATAAAATCCTGTTAGCCTGCAAACTGAGAAGAAATGTTTCAAAAAGCCTGAGATATATATTGAAAGAAAAAACTTGGTGTTATTTTTACTTCAAAATTAAATAGAAGCTTAAGAAATGCTCCATACAGTGGGAAATCAGCAATAGTCTCCTAAAAGATTAAATGTCAGAATATATAGAAAAATGTCCAAGAAAAGGGAGTGACCCTTCTTCAAGTCTAAGTAGAAATACCAAAATAAATCCAGAGCAAATGTCCACATCCATTTAAGGCACATAAAAAACAGATTTTCTTAGTGAAGAATTCTAGATAAGATTTGATGTGCAACTTCTTACTAATATTATGTAAAAACATCAATTTTCAGACTCAAATAAGTAGAAGAAATTATGACCTGAGCTCTAAAATTTCTAGCTCAATTTAAATGCACGGATGTGTTTACAAATATATCTGTCCTTCTGAAACAAATAGCAAAGTTTTTAGATGAGGAATATCAACAAAAAGTTTTTTAGGATGGTTCTTAATTTTTTTTCTTTATCCAGTTACATGTTATTCATAATCTATATAATGTCTGTGTTACGAGTGCCTCCTGTCCTAACACAAATACAAAATGTTTCAAGATTATTAACAGAACATGTTTCTTTGAAATTGTTCTTGAGATCATACAAACAAGGTTCTGGAATAATATTTTCCAAAATGTTGTCCATAAAGATCAGAAGTATTTAATTGCCTTTCTGGTCAGATATAGAAAAGAGCTGTAAATATGTACAAATGTATATACATAACACATATTATGATTTTAGTACTTAATTCCAAATCTGTTTTTACCCACAGAGAGATTAATATTTCAAAAATTCTGCTTTCCTAAGGTTTAAGAGCTGAATTCCATTATCAGAATTCAGCAATCAAGTGGTGTGTGTGTGTGTAAATGTGCAGGATGGTGGTTTTATTAAACAAAGCCTCATCTGGACAACAAAAATTAACTTTATAATATCACTACATTTTCTAGAATTTTTACATCATTAAATTTATCAGCTGAAATAGCTTTATTTCTATTAAGCAAGCAACAACAACAAAAAAATCTTACCATAAAAGTCAACTCCTTCTTTTTGTGTTTATATTCTTCAAGACATTTTATGAACCACTTCATACTTAATGGTTTGCAAGCAATCCCAACAGTTGGGAATTGTGTGAAAAGTTGCACAGATTGACAGATGAAGTGAAAAGGTCTGTATTAATTTTCCAAATAAAGAAATGCACTGAGTGGTATTTCACTATGATTATACTCCAAAGTACCAATTAGAACGCATATCAGAAACTAGAGCAAGTTGACACTCTACAATAAAGCAAATAATTTCCAGTTGGAGGGGCAGAAAATGTTAATATGCAATGTTCAAGACTACAAGAATCTTTGTAAAAGGAAGTAGCTAATAAGGTTTAATGATGCATGTCAGGAAGCCACAGTATGTAGGGAAACACAGCTGGCTTCATTTTGTAAACTATTTGATATACACATCTTTCTAGTTCACGATTATCAGCTGTGCAAGTGCCACAGGGGACAGTTTAGCCTTCAGATCAGGATATTCTTCTTGTTCTCTAAATTACAAGTAAAATACATTAATATAATATGGTGCTGTAGGCTAGTGCCCTGACTAAAGCTTATCAGCTTACAAAAAAGATTAAAGAACTCTTCTGTAAGATTCAGTTTGAACAATCTCAGCAGAATAAATAGGCTGAAGAATACCGAAATAATAAATATATTTATAATACAAATCTACATGCATTTTTGAATGTCAGATTAAACCCTGAAAGTTACTAAAATAAACATGAAATGTCATTTATATTAATTCATACCATTTCATGAGGCATATACTTCTTTTATCATTAAATTAATATTAATAAAGAAATCATGGGTATTATGGATAGATTGCAGCTATACAAAGCAGTATGCCTCCTGCTTTACTGCACTCCAAGTTGCTCAGTGACTGCAATATGCAGGTGACAGCAATTAGCAGCAGATGACAGAAGCACTTTGAATTTGTACCAGATGGTAGCTAAGGGTCATTGGAAGCTAGCAGACTTTCCACAAGGAAACTGTTGTGCAGTACAACTATAAAACACTTCAGTACTTAGAAATAAATTATTCAGGTTCTCAAAGAAAATTGGAAGGTCAAAATAGAATATAAAATATTATGCAAGGCATTAAAAGCTCACCTAGTGTTTACAGGACTAAATACATTTAAAAATAAAACAGTGCACACAGAGCATATCTTAGCCTCACAATGGGGAGAGTCATTACAAAACTAGTAGGAACATCAGCTTATGTATCTGCTAAACAATTCAAACCTGTGTCCCATAGGAGGGGAAACATAAACACACTTCTTCTTCAGTGCATGAATAAGATACTTACTGAATACATGCTTCAATGCAAGAGGAAAAAAAGGCCAGGGGAAGATTCATATGTGGAATACAACACTTAAATGGATGCCCCTCCACACTTCTGCTGTGCCCTCAAATGTACTGTTTCACAGCTCAAACACAATTAGGTGTGTCTCATTGGCAAAAATTAATTCCTACAACCTCCAAATTTATAAATACACACAAATTTTCTTTGATTTTTTTAGCTGCAAATCAAGAGTGAGATCCCCTTAGACGAAGCACAGTGCTGCACCAGGTACTGCATGAACTACCTCAACAAGCCATGGAAAGATAAATTGATTTGAGCATAAAGGATCAAATAATGATACTTAATTCAAGTAATGCTGCTTAATGATACAAGTAATAGCTGAAACAAAACCCCAAAAGTGAGAATAAGATGTGGACATAGAGCCAGAGAACCATTGAGAATTTCAAAAATATGTATAGATAAAGTCAATGAAATGGCTACTCAGCTGCTTATGGGGGAATTTCTTCTTGTGCATAAAACTGTTAAAAAATCAACAATGCATTCAAAAGTTGTAGCCAACAACTTGATAGCAGAGCAGATGAAAGATACATGAGTTGTGATAAAAGTAGCTTTAAAAGGAAGGTGACAGGGCTGGATAGACTAAGGAGGAAGGAACTCATGGAAAGATGTGGGTAAGAGCTGAAGAGGTGAACCAGGATCATCATCTTTTATCATCACAATATGAATGCACACTAACCAAGACAGCATTTTTCAAGGTAAAAAAATTGTGACAGATTATTTGATAATTTCATCTGATCAAAGACTTAAACTTTCTTCTTCACAAATGTACTACCCTGTCAGAGAAAAAAAATGAGCATGTGTAAGATGTGTAAAGAGAAAAAAGAAGGAAAGAGAGGGAGGGAGACGAAAGAGAGAGAGAAAGGGAGAGAAGAAAGAAAGAGAGAGAAAGAGAGAGGAAGGAAGTGGCAGAAGGAAGGAAGTGGCGGAAGGAAGTGGCGGAAGGAAGGAAGGAAGTGGCGGAAGGAAGTGGCGGAAGGAAGGAAGTGGCGGAAGGAAGGAAGTGGCGGAAGGAAGTGGCGGAAGGAAGTGGCGGAAGGAAGTGGCGGAAGGAAGGAAGGAAGTGGCGGAAGGAAGGAAGGAAGTGGCGGAAGGAAGTGGCGGAAGGAAGGAAGGAAGGAAGTGGCGGAAGGAAGGAAGTGGCGGAAGGAAGTGGCGGAAGGAAGTGGCGGAAGGAAGTGACGGAAGGAAGGAAGGAAGGAAGGAAGGAAGGAAGGAAGGAAGGAAGGAAGGAAGGAAGTGTCGGAAGGAAGTGTCGGAAGGAAGTGTCGGAAGGAAGGAAGGAAGGAAGGAAGGAAGGAAGGAAGGAAGGAAGGAAGGAAGGAAGGAAGTGTCGGAAGGAAGTGTCGGAAGGAAGTGTCGGAAGTGTCGGAAGTGTCGGAAGGAAGTGTCGGAAGGAAGTGTCGGAAGGAAGGAAGTGTCGGAAGGAAGTGTCGGAAGGAAGGAAGGAAGGAAGGAAGGAAGGAAGGAAGGAAGGAAGGAAGGAAGGAAGTGTCGGAAGGAAGGAAGGAAGTGTCGGAAGGAAGTGTCGGAAGGAAGTGTCGGAAGTGTCGGAAGGAAGTGTCGGAAGTGTCGGAAGGAAGTGTCGGAAGGAAGTGTCGGAAGGAAGTGTCGGAAGGAAGTGTCGGAAGGAAGTGTCGGAAGGAAGTGTCGGAAGGAAGGAAGGAAGGAAGGAAGGAAGGAAGGAAGGAAGGAAGGAAGGAAGGAAGGAAGGAAGGAAGGAAGGAAGGAAGGAAGGAAGGAAGGAAGGAAGGAAGGAAGGAAGGAAGGAAGGAAGGAAGGAAGGAAGGGAAAAAGGTGGACCTAGTGAAAGTATTAGACCAGAGTAATAGGGTGGAGAAGCAGAACAAGGCAAGGGGGAAGGTAGTCAGAAGAAAGATATATTGAATACAAAGCACTGGTGCTGGCTGAATCTTCCAGAGACCATACATATAGTAGGGAATCACAACTAACTGAATCAAAAAGTTTTTCAACACTTCTTTCAAAAAACCCAAAATAAACAACTGTCCAAGGACTGTCAAACTTAGACTAGAAAAAGAGCCCTATGTGATAAGCAAAACAAAAAAACAAACAAACAAACAAAAAAACCCTATCCCTCAAACCCAGTAGGCATCAGTAAGAATCTTATTTTCTTTCTTGAGCTGAGTCACAAGTCATCTATCTTTGCTTTTACAAAAGAAAACATTTGAGTGGATTCCTTGGAGACTACGAGATTAAGAAAAGATTCCACAATGTCTCCAAATCATAAGAGAAATGAAACTGAATGCTGTTTTGTATAAACAGTATTTTGGGATGCATTCCAAAAGATATGATGGGAAGAAAATGAGCTTTAAGAATATGAAGAGCAATCTACTCTTTACAAACTAATCCACAATCTAAACCACATTATTTTCATCCGGTACAATTTGGAACGCTGATTTTAATGCTCAGTGTATCCACAGGCTTGCTCTCTGAACTGAGGTAAAAAAGAAGGGCAAAGACTGTATTTGTTAAGATTATGACAAGCTTGTTACTTCAAGCATCAAACACAACTCAGTAAATTATCTTAGTTATGATCCCTATGTTCAGCCTACACCACAACAAATACTATGTTCTGATATGGAGAGAACTTTCCCTCTAGATATCCATCACTGTAAACTAAGATTTCAGGTCATGTGAATCATGATGGTTTCTGAGCCTCCACTAATTAGAAAAATACATGAAACTTCAGTTGCATGAATTATTGAATCACATAAAAACCTCAAAAGATGTATTTTTATACTTGCTTCACACATAGAGAAGGCTATCCAATAATAACAGTAAATAATAATTAATGCTTGTAAGCATCCAAATAGAAGTTTTGAAAATTGGATGAGCATCTATTCTAAGAATGTTCTGCAGGTCTTAAACATCCTAGTTTCTGACATTTGAGACATCCCTCTTTCATAATAATTGTAAAAAATAATAATCAATATACTTTCAACTTACCCATCACTAAAATTAATATCTCTATCTTTTCTTATAGAGTTCCTTTCCATATTAGAAAAAATTAAGTTTATTCAGAAAAATATGAAAATAATTGCAGAAATAATGAAAATTATGCAAAAGACATTATATAGGCTTTTCCTAATAACAACTAGAGTTCATAAGGACCTTAGGCACACCTGACTTGCTACACAGTTGCAGCATCAAGTTTTAGAACTATATATCAAAGAAATGTGTTTGCATGCATCTTAACTAAGGAAAAAATAATTCCAAAAATAAGGTTTCAGATTTCCTATAAAATACACACAAAAAAGAAAAAAAACCCCAAAAAAGTACTGACTGGGATACAATTGTTTTTATTATCAAACACCAAGTGTACAGAACATAACCCTAATGTAGGAAAATGCACAGCAGCCTTCTTCCACATCATCAGTATTTAGTTGCCACCACTTTGGCTTGCTCACAGCCAGCAAGGCCTTGCAGGCAGAGCCTTCTGAAAATGGTGCAGTCCTAAGCCATGGGATGAGGTTCCAAGTACCCACTGAGAGGCCGTGCCCTTTGCCCCTACCCTCATCTCCCAGCAGCTGCATTTTGCCAAGGGCATGATTAAATTCTGAATGGCAACAAAGCCATAAGGAGCAATGAAAAGGTAAAAGCAAACTCCCTCTGCTGATGAGCAGCAGTGGAGGCAGCAGCTGAGAGAAAATGGCCATCATAGTCTGCTTCTTTGAGAGCTTACTGGGATATTCCACACAAGCAAATGTGCAGGGAATCTCCTTTTTGCACTGTCTCCTGCAGAATGACAACATTTAAAATGATTTCTTTATTTTACCATAAATCATTAATTTTAGCTTAGATTGTCCCAGGTAAAATACATGTAATTTCTGGTGAATAAGCTAAATAGCACGCTGTTGCTATTCCATAACTTGATCCTTTTTAAGAATTGTTCTGACTATTTTGTGAGGTTAATCTATTTTAATAGATTTATAGATTACTTCAGAAATGGTGTATTCCACCACTGATCCTTCCTTAAACATCAGTGTGAAATGACATTGAACTACCGAGACAAATTCTAACCTACATATGTTCTAAAAACACTAAGATAACAAAACTCAAGCAACTTTTTCATGGGAGTCTCCAAAATGGGAAGAGAGATATCACAGAATATCAAGTAACGTTCTTGATGAGAATCACCAGAATTTAGGACTCCAAGTTAGACATGGTTTGTGGCTTGCCATTAACATTCTGGCATATATCAATTTTTATTCTTCTACAGCTTTGCAATAGGGAATAAATTTAACACTGTAGGAATTTTACAGCTGTGAATAAATTATATAGCTTTGCAAAATCAGCGCTAGAGTTTGGCATGAACTCTAAAATACACAGTAAACTCAGGAGTATACCCAGAGTACAGTGAGAATTCTCTCCCACTACTGAAGGGCCATTCCCTCACTTGTTCTGTATATTGTTGTATAGCAATGAGTTGTTTGGAACTAAACTCTGTAAATAAAAAGTGGCACCAGCTGAAAAAGGACAGTGATTCAACATCCATGTCCCAAGCAGCAGCACCCTAACACAGCACAGCCAAGCTCCTCAGCCTGGTCCTTGAGCAGCATTCAGGCTGAGTGCCTCAAGCACCACACAGCAACACAGTGTGCCACACAACTTTCATGCAGCCAGGAAAGACCTATCACGTGCCTAGGTATAGCAATTGCATGCTATGTTTAGTTGTTGGTTCCAGAACAAGTAAGAAATTAGGGTATAGGTTATTCTGTAACTTTAACTTGTGAATTGATAGCAGGTCACATAATGGAACAACTTCTCTAGCTTAGGGATACAACAGCAAAGTAGATAAGCAAGTGATGATCTAATTATTTTAAGATGCCAAAGAAAATACATGAGGATCAACTTTAAGGCTACAGGCATCACATACATACAAACCCATATATATCATGTGTACACAAACCCCAAATTAGTGGATTTTGAAACCTAAGAGTACTGTAAAACATTCAGCTAGGTTGGATGAAAAATGAAGTTGAATACCCTTAACTGACCACTCTCAGCTCCTGTTTCTTTTGTGGATCTTCTGTTTTCCCCCACCCCACCTCCTTTATCTCTCGTGCCTCAGTTTCCCATTTGTAGTATTACCATTTTATTTCTTTAGAGGAGAACAATGTAAATTGGAAGAGAATAAAAATATATACACCATTACTCGAAAAGCATTGCTAATGGGGATAAAAAGTGCCCCACCAAGTCTCTGAAAAGAAGCAGCATGCTGTAAATAAAATTCATGAGTGTACAAAACACCCCAGCTCAACAGACTGCATGAAGTGATTTTTGTCCACATATACACTCAAGGAAGTCAGTCAAGACTTCCAGTCTTATTGTTTTCTTATTGTCTTAAAATCATGGTATAAATCCAGCATTCTTCCAGTTTTCTAAATATCAAAGAAAATTGAAAACCTCAGCTCCTTTATGTGGAATTATGCTTTCTCCATACTAGTCATCTAAGGATTTAAATTCCCACTTGACACTCTTGCTATTTCAGTTAATGGTGTTAAAGATAATTATAGTAGGTAGGTGTTCTCTCTGTCTCAGAGTAAAGGACACACAAATTTTGTCTTTGGTTTGCTAAAACTCTGCTGACTGCTTCCAAGCATTAACATTCCTACATTCTAATTTTGGAACAACAAAGGTGCCTCCTCTGCCATTTAGCCCTTTCTTTCCAAACTTTTAAAGAAAAGTACCTTTTGTCTTCCTCCTTACCCAACACAGTTCCATCCCTCTTGCCGAGGGACACCAGGCTCTTCAAGGTGCTACTCTCCTTCTTTTGCTCAGAGATGAAAGCACATGGAGAGACAAGCATCAACAACACTACATGATATGCATTTCCCTGTGGCCTGATCCCACAAGTTGTCCTGTACACCAAGAAAAGGAGTCTCATACTTCATGGGAAGCTGGTAGTTAATCACTTCCTTGGACAGAAGCTCTGTGTCAGGGGACAAGCTAAGCATGTCACTACATATAACCTGTAGGTGACAGCTTTCTCAGTTTTATCCAATACAAAGAGAAGTTTTTAGGAGGATTAACTACAGCAGACTATACTCCAATACAAAGTGCTGCATAAACATTTTTCTTATAAATCCCTAACATTTGCCATGAAGAGCCATGTAACAGTTTTCACTGTTCTTCTCTAACCCTGGCCCTTCAGACATACAGCCAGAGAAAGCCATTCTTCTCAAACAGACTATGAACATGAAATTCTCAATTTAGTAAAAAAAATACGCAAGTGAAATTACTGGGCTCTTGCTCAACAATGTAGCAGCAGCATAAAGTGAATGCCCTTATGAAGCCCAGAACAGAAATGCAAATTGGACTTAGAAATGTCAGCCTTTGGGGTAGAAGAGACAAGAATGTCTTACTAATGCCACTAACAAGATGCTGGACAACCTAATTTACTGCTGTTCAAAAAAATGTGTCAAGGCAGAAGAAGCATATATTTTGAATATTGAAATAGCTATGCTGAAGTGGCATCAGCTTCTAGGACAACATGAATCTACCACATGAAGCCACTCCATTTCACTCCAAATAAAGAATTGGAGGGAGGGTATCCTTTTTTTTAGCAAATATTTTTCAAAAATCATCCTCATAAAAATGGAGAATGAGCATAGATAAAAGCCTTTTAAACACAGAGAAGTAAGTTTGGTCACAAAAAACCAGAAAGAGATGTTTGGAGGAGAGAAAGAATGAGAGACTGAGAGAGAGAGAGTAGCAAAGTGATTTTGCCTCAGTTTACCAGAATAGCAAGGCCATTTTCAAATAACCAAGGGGAACATATACAGAATAAAAGAAAAAAAAACCAAACCACCCTTTTGAGATTTTCATATGTTAAAAAAACCAAATCAAAACAGCAAACAAGGAAAAAAAGCAGGAACCACAAGAGTAGTTAGCTTTCAGGCTAGTTAAGAATTAGGGTAAAAACAATATTACTATTTTGATGAACATTGAATGGTTACTATGAAGTTTTACTTCTGATGTTAAAATTTAACAGCAGATGTAAAATTCCATAAAATAAGGGGGAAGAAAGAGTGTTTCGAACGCTGCTTTTAAGGATTAGCAACATTAAAACTATTTTTATACTAATCTGAAGCACACTAGGCAGATTACATGCTGTAGCTCCTTTACAGAAGCTACTGGTTTCTCAGCAGTTCCATTTAAGATAATTTCTACTAATTTTGATGCGTTACTGTGTACATTCTGGGTGTATATATATTACAAACTTCAAGAAATTTTAATGTTTCAATCTTAGTACACAAAATACATTTCCATCTCCTGCCAAGGATACTGTGCTATTTTAATTTCACCAAAATCTGTTTCCATTGATGGAAACAAGTCACATTTGCAGAAGGGTAGCACCAACAGTCTTGTTTTCTATAAAGACTAAAGCTGCAAAGGCAACTCTGAATTTAGATAACAAAAAACTGTTCTGCACTTTAAAGAAGAATGAGAACACTGCAAAATGCCAGACAAAATAAATAAATAACCTTAGTTTGTTAATTTCCCTCTTGGTTAATTAACACCTATAAATGACCTTTAGCATTGACAAGTCCAACTTCATCCAGAAAGCCAAGGTTTAAGAATATCTATCCAAATAGGATTGATTACTGATTACAGCATTGTGAGGAGCACAATTCAATCTGATTTTTTTTTTCCTTTAAAGACTGGAACTGCATTCCTGAGTAATCTGATGTGACTGCCAATGAGGTAAAATGCAGAGAGTCATTACACTATAATGTTGATGTTACCACTTCCACATTTATCCGAAGCGCAGAACATATATCATTTTAGACTGAAATTAAACCTTGCCAGAAATAATTTTTCTTTATATTGTTGGAATTAAAAACATATTGAATTGATCCATTAAGAAAATTCTACACTCTCTATCTTTGTGTTTTTCAGACTGTGTTTGCATCCTTAGGCAATGAAACAATTTTTACAATTGTAATAAAACAAGTAAGCGTTGACTTTAAGTTAAGAAAATTGTTGCTTGAATGACTAAATACTTCAGTAAACACAATAAATCCTTCTAAGTTTAACATACAGATAAATCCCATGCTTGAACAGGTACATAAATTTCACAATTTTTCCTATCCAAGTTTTCCTAAACTTATTTCAGTTTTATTCTTTTGCTGAGCATTTATATATAATGTCTGCACATTTAAATTTTAATATTGGTTCATTCAAAAAGCATCTAGTGTTAAGAAGGCAAATTAAAAATCTATCATTAGAAAAAAACAAATTTATAATAAGAAGTACAGCAGTAATATTATTCTCCAGCAAAAAATACAGCTGTAGAACCTATTTGTATTTCAATGAAGAGAGTACTGATAAAAGAGTCAGGCCCATGAATTTCTTGCTTATTTCTGGACATATGAGTATCAGTTTGACAGTGTAATTTGGGAATCATAGATCTCAGTGTTTGCTTTCCCCCAGAGAAAGAAGACACCAGCATTATTGAACTATGTTCCCAACAAGAGTGTATCAACACACTGTACAGGAAAATCCCTAAAATGTTATTTTTATTTTCTTCAAAGAGCAGCAGAGAGAGACAATGTGCCTTTTAAAACTGGTTTTGAACGGTATTTCAAACAATGCTTTCCTAAAGCAGAACAGGCTGCAGACTTATTTCCTCTCAAGTTTGCAGCAACAGCAAAACTGATCAATTTAATTTTAATTTTGTTTCAGCAAGTTGTATGCTAATTTTATTTTTAAATGTTCAAATCTTTAATCTCTCAAATGTAATACATCTTCTACTCTCAAAGATTATTTTAGACTCCCTCTGCCCTCCTTCTGGGTCCTAATGCTACATACCCTAGCTAACATGTAACCATTATTTTCAAGCTTGAGAGAACACAGGAGGATCCCTGAATACACAGAGGAGGAATGAACTGAGTACTGTTTGTCTACCTTCTACATGGTTAGCTAGCACAAAATATCACCTACAGATAGCAAGTGTCTCATCATACAGAAGTATGCAAACCAATCTCATCCCATGGTAGAAGATGAAGAGAAAATCAGATGCAGACTGCAAATAAAGATACAGCTAAAACTACACCTTAAAAATGATGACAATTAATTTTTACAGTGGAGTACTCCATTTTATCACTTAGTCAGCTCTGAGAGTTCTAAGTGTTTTCCTGTTTTCAGTTCCCAAATTCATCCTTACTGGCCATGTTAAATGTTGGTTACGTCTTTAAACATGGTTGTTCAGTTCACAGAGACAAAATCTCCACGCCAATATTATTGTTGAAATAGTCACATACAAAAAAATTAACATTTACTAAAAGCCTAATACATCCCCAGAATGTGTTGAATTTAGGTAATGCATGCTACACTGATGCATACTTCCCTATCAGTTTGCTACATTAAATAATTTCATTTTAAACACCTGTGCAAGTTATTTATTAGGGAGAAGTTGTTCAGAATTCTTGAGAGAAAGATTCTATTACTAAAGGGCTCATCTTTGTATCAGGTAGAAGAGAAAATAACCATACACCACAAAGATTCTGGTTCCATTTTACTCTATTATTTTAAAATGCACGTTACAAAGATTAAAATAATAAAAGGCCATCTTAGTCCTCATAATGGTACATATCACCCGTCTTTGTCAATGAGACATTTAAAAGCATCTCTTTATTAGAAACACAAATCAATACACTCAGGGGACTGCAATAACTGCTTCAAGCAATTTGTATTATCATTTCATTCTTGATGTTCCTACTCAGAGCAACTTATTATGAATGGCGTGAAAATGGTAACCTGTCACTGATGATTGTTTTTCTAAACCTCTTGCAATAATTTTTTTCTTTCTTAATATAATTATCTTCTTACTAAACACAGGTCTAGGTTGTAAGGTACAGCCCACAGCTGAAGTTCTATCTCTTTAAAATTGAGAGTGCTCCCCAACTTACATTAGAAACATTACTGATTAAGTGAAGAGCTATTTGCTTTGTTTAGACCTGAAAGAATCTTGTACAGAGGGAAGCACTGAAACCTCTAGTATCTTCTTGACAGAAAAATCTCTTGAAAATGTTTTAATTGTTTGCAAAAATCCCTGAAGAGTGCTCTGGGTAGTGACTGGAACATCTTGTTCTACCACCACTGGTAGCCTGAATAAACTTTAGTATTCTGTTATAAACTTAAAACACTTCTTAAAACTACTGTGTACCTTTAGCCAAATACTGTACAGTAAAATAATCTGGGAGAAGTGAAAATTAATATTTAGCTGTGAGACAGTATTATAAAGGTCTGAAGAGGAACATTGATACTTCAAAGGCAAATGCCCACATTACCACCTGTAACACTCCTAGCTAAAGGAAAAATAATTTTACTTTCAGAAGGAGACTGTAGCAGACTGTACCAAAATTCAAGGCAGCAGCACACATGAAACACACCACAGCAAAAGCTTTTGGATTTTTGGGTTTAGGTACATCTCTTTTTAAGTTTTCTGAGAACAGAATGTGGCAATTCCAGAGTAAGACTAACTTACCTTATTTTTTGGATTGGATGTGTTCATTACACTTCGTGTTTCCTTGCCTGTGTAAATAACAACACCAATTACAGTTCCTGAAAAACAAACAAAACCCCAGAGGTGTCAGGTAAATGAGAGATGTTTCCAAATTACAACTTGCACTAATTTAGTTCCTTAAATAAATCAATTGTATAAAAAAACCCCAACATTTCTGCATAACACTGTGAGTGCTGATTTTCAGAATGAAAAATGAAGAATTATTTTAACTTCTGCAATAAACATCTGTAAAGATGATAACATGCTTTCCTTCTTTTTTATGGAAACAATACTTCCAATGGAAGCTGGTTAGAAACTTGTATTTAAACTTAAAATTTCCTCCAGCTGTTTTCAGAAGTTAGGACAGCATAAATAACTGCAGAGTGAATAAAAAATGAGTAAAGTGGTGCTGAACACATCACACATTAATTGCCTGCTACCTCTGCCATCTATAAGGAAGTAAAATCTGATTCAGCCAATTAATTACTTTGACAGAGTGTTATACAGAAATATTATCTTCATTAGCTTATAAACATTTTAATTTTAAAATTATTTTTAGCCATTTTTTACAGGATGGTATAGGAAAATCTGGCTTCAGCATGACTTAATAAATTTTTATATTAAAAAAAATTAATTCTATTATTAATATGTTACATAACACTTCCTAGCATTAAAAACTCCCCTTATTTCTATTACTTCATCAGGTTACCTGAAATGGTTTTATGGCAGTACAACCAATAACGTGATTTTTCTGGGGGTCACTATGATATGAAGAAATAATAAACATAACTATTCAAAAACTGCATACTCAGAAAACTTTTTAAAAAAGTAGAAGTATTACATGTTTGTCTGACATTAAGTTAGTCTTTGGCAATTAGAACCCCATATAAGATCTGCTATCACTACTCTTGTAGTGTAACAGGTTGTAAAAAATTGAAGAAACTCCCAAAGACAAAAATAATGATAGTGAAAGATGTTTGCATTAAAGATGTCTGCATTTACTCAAAAATAAGAATGTATCCCGGTTTAACCCCAGGCAACTAAGTTTTATGCAGCTGTTCACTCACTTCCTCCCCAGAGCACCAACGACAAGGATGGTGAGGAGGATAAGAAAAAAAAAATTGAAAAGAAAACAAAACAAACAAAACCAAAAAAAATCTCATCACAACTCATGGATTGAGATAAGAATGGTTTAATGATTGAAACAAAGTAAACATAACAACAATAGTAGTAATACTTGTGATAATATTATAAATATTGAAATAAAGAGGAAAAAACCCCAAAAACAAAAACTAAAACCAACCAACCAAACACCAAACCCCACCTCCCCCCAAAAGAAAACAAAGACCAAAGTGAAACAAGTGATGCATAGTACCACTGGCTCATGCCCACTGATCAATGCCCAGGCCACCCCAAAATTCCTCCAATATTCACTAATCCATAATTTCTAAGCCCTTTCTACTGTCTCCAACCAATGGCCACATATCCCTTTGGGGCACTGAGCTGACCTGTGTCCAATAGTCAGAACATATTGGACAATATGCTGTAGGGAATCTCCTCCTGCACACTCCAGCAACCTCTGCCTTCACAGGTGTCTAGTTCAGTAGAAGCCAGGAGGACTCTACGTTCCAGATGGCACATTTCTACAAAGCTTTGCCTGGCTGCTGCAGCTCAGAAAAACAAACTGTCCTACTTGTCTCATATTTTGTTCCTTGAAAAGTTGGTTTCAAAGGTGAAAGTCAGATAAATTCCATTTTGATGACTGAACTTAGAGCAGAAGTTTGGTTAGATCTGACTAAGCTGCAGCTTGTAACAAGTCATTGATCTTAGATTTTAAACTTTGTGCCATCAGCACAGTATCAGTGATAACAAAGTGCTCCTTAAATCTGAAGTACATTGGTGCAGGGAGCTTTATCTATAGTTTCATTGTTGTCCCACAGTGGTTGCAGCAGGTACAGTTCTGGTATCCAATAACGAATTGAATCCAACCTGGGATTTCTGGAAGCACAGCCGTACGGCAGGCCTCAGCTTACTGAAAGCACTGACTCCCGTATTATTGCGTAAGGGGCCTCTCCTACACTGGGCAATCCCTGATAGCTGTGGATGGAGTGCTTAATGCTGGGGAGAGAAGTTAGGACATACCCCTAGAACAAATGTGGGCCTAGAAAAAAAAGAAAAGCAGACTTGTGATAGCCAAGAATACTCTGAATCCCGTGTGTGATGATTCCAATTTTGCTGTCTCCCAAGCAAACATCTTCACTGTATGAACCACAGAAAAACCAGGGTGTGCTCAAATTAATTAAAGTCATAGGTAGGAGTTGGCAGAAAATACTGCTTTTGACAGCTGTGCATTTATATAAATTGTTCTGATTTTATCTAAAGTGACTTCACAAGACTGACATCTGCCAAAATGATGATGCAATTTCATTAATACAAATCTTCTCTTAATAGGTATCTCAGCAGGTTTCTCAGAAAGCTGCATTATCTTGTTCAGCATTTGAACCACACTAATCATTACCACAAGTGGAGAACAAAAAGCTAAAGTCCATACTGTAGTGGACCTTCTGAGGCTTTTTAAAATTTAACTGCTAACTGTCCTCTCTCCCTTTCTGAAATGAAATCTACTGAAGTTTTCAATAAGCACAAACACCACAGTCATTGATGCCACAAGCACAAAGCATCTGAAAGATAAGTAATTTAATTGAAGATAAACTAAGAGTTTTTCAGAAAACTCAGTGGTTTAAGTTACTTGCTTATATTTAGAAGTGTTTCTCTAGGGACAGTAGTTTTGCAAGTTTTCACTAACCAAAATTTCCTTTCCTTCAGGCACTGTTATTAATTCCACAGTGATAATACAGATATTAAGAATGACAGAGACTCTGTGCCTTACTGTTACTTTTAGAAAACCTGCTACAACACAACTTGTAAGTGGATAAGTCAGAATATTTTTTTTCCTATCTCACTTATTAAAGAATAACTAAAGTATGACTGCATGCTTTGGACTTGAGAAAAAGGCTTTTGATTTCCATCCCTGCCAGAAGCTTCCAGTGTGATCCAGGCACATTAATCTTTGTCTTTTTTAGGGTTGGGATAAGCATCATACAGACGATCACCAGATCTCTGTCAGAGCTTTACAGCAAAGGGCAAAAAGCCTTGCAAATTGGGTATCAGTAGGAATCTCCATTTAGATATCTAAACTATCAGTTTTGAAACTGGGTATATATTAGGTGCAGTAAAATGGTTTTCCCTTCACCCTTCCCATTTAGCTTATTATTCTTTTAAGGGGTAAAGAGACAAACTAAATGCAGGGAAAGTAAATGCCTTCCAAATGTACAAATTTGAGTAACCTCATTCTTCTGAACATTATATTTTGATATAAAAAATGACATGGAATAGTTTATTCTTGAGTTGTTTGGAATTACACAATTTTGTTGAATCAATTTTTTGGTTCCCAAAATTCAGGAAGAAAACAAAAAAGTCTTAAATTATAGCAAATACTTTTCTTGTCACTTCTACTGTTCTAGCAATAGGTGCTTTTTTTCTCTGTAGAATCCATTACTGTAGTATTCTGATATTCTCATGAGCTTTGGTAATCTGCATTCAAGATGCGGTTGATAAGATTTCTTGAAACCGTTATACACTTAAATTTACTGTTACTGATCTGTGAAATAATTGATTTGTGGTCTCTCTCTTCTAGAATTATCATGGCATCAGCAACCAGAGCTCAAATTTTCTGAGGTATTCCCCACATAATTCCCCAAACACTTTTCCCAGCCTAACCTTGACCCTCTGTATCACCTTGACAAATAGCAGTGGCATCTATCCTGGAGATAGTGGGCTATCCTACCTGATGCAATGTGGTTTTTCTAATATGTCAAATAGTTGTATCAGGAAATTCAACATCTATTAATCACTGGGAGGAGAGCCCCTCACCCAAAAATTGTCCTGTATGTCCTATACAAAACCATTAAAAAAATTAAATTAGGCTTTGTGTCTGCAACTCAGGTACATATTCCTTTCCTGGGTGTCAGTGATGTAGCTCTCTCTGCTCCTGAGACTGACACCATCAGTCAGTAATATGTCAAGATAATAGCGCTAGGTTGACCCAGAACACTTTGTAACAACCTACAAGGGGTTGGAAAGGACCTAACAGGGTCCCAATGAGTCACACATTTGCTTGGCTTAGTAACAGATGCTGTCCAGGCTGCTTAGAGAGCACTGGAGGGAGCAGTCTTTCAAGCTAGACAGTATTAAAGACTGTCATACTAAAGAGTCTTAGGGTAAATGAAGAGATATACAGGAAACCTTGCAGGGCAGAACTCTACCCTCCACTATCTGGACTCAGGCCTCAAATCCTCTTTCTTGAACCAAAGTGGAACAGTAATAGAATTACTAGGTTTGCACACAGACATCATAGTGAAAAATGTGTGTAACAGAACTGTGAACCTAGACAGTGAGGACATTGAAATCAGGTACAAGTGTGGGTGAAGTAGCTGTCTACAGGGTAGAAAAACTGCACAGTTTCACATACTACAAGCTGTTTATTCTTCTGTTTTCATGAAATCCTAGTGTCACTTATGTATAGTAGCTGTGCACAAGCATATTCTTCCACTAGATTTTTCAGATATAATTAAAGGCTGTGACTGATTATACCAGGGGAGAGAATGCAGAGGCACCTGCAAACTTGTGTAGGCAGAGTCCACCTTTGATATCCTGCCATGGCAGGTTTAAGCAAGTCAGCTTATGTATGTTTATAATGCAGTCAGACAGTGACCAGAATTTTTAAGATTTCCAGTTGTCACAAATCTTGGAAATTCAATTATTAAATCTACTTTAAAAAAAAAACCCAAGCAAATTTAATTAGCTCAGCATCAAGTGTTCTAACTTAGTTTTGTACATTCAACTTGCAAGTGAGGTGGAAACAACTGAATGATGCATCAGTTATCAACCAGATCTAGAGCATCTTAATTTTAACAATTTGCTATATGTTTTACCTTATGGTCTTCCTCAAGACTATATGCACAGTGTACCTCTAAGATCCTGTAAATGCCTTATTAGATAAGCAATAGACTGAAGGAAATAATTTCCTAGTTTTTGCTGAAGGGCTAATCCTATCAAATGCTAAAATTACATCCACACAGTTCCTGAGTAATTCTTAAGATCTGGATTTTTGGCCTACAGGACAATGAATACTTACATGAGAGAAGCACATTACAATGGTATCAAATTGCAGTTAATACATGAAATTAGGTAAGTGAAATGAATGATATGGCAGAGGTTAGATATAATTAATGTCACAAAATCAGTTACTGAAGGAAATTATTTTTGTCTGGTACCTAAATTCAAGGTAACTTCTGTATGCACACCACAGCACAGTTTTTAATTTCATGATCACATTATTTTTCCCTTCAGAAGGCATTGCAGTCTTGAAGAGCCATTCAATATTTTTTACCTTGTATTGTTCAGTGAGTTTGCCCTTAGTCTGCCTTAAAGTCTTATTCCACTATTAAAAACTATGTCCCAACAAGAGAATTATCTTTTCCTATGTTTTTCCACTGCCATAATTAATAATGAGCTAAAGTCCTTCATAAATAATTAAACTTTCACAAGACCCCTCAGAAGTAAAAAACTCAAACTTATCCTAAGGTATAAATTTTAGGGAGAACTGTTTCCATTAATATAGGTGCCAAATTTTAATAGCAGATCAAGAGCAATCAGTCAATAGCTACACTTCTAAACAAAATCATCTACCATGGAAATGAAAACATGAACAGCTTTCAATTAAAATTCAAATATACTGATTCAGAATTAAAGAGTTTGCAAATGCATAGTCTTTGTTTGTAGTTTTCTTCCACACATAGATTTGAGGAAAAGGAAATTCAAACCAAGTTTTTACAGTATTGAAATTTATAATTCATGAGAAGCATCTTTTTATCCAAAGTTAAAAACCTGAGGACAGCTTTAGGCATCATCCATTTGACCACAGTTTTAGAGTGGTAATTTTCCAGTAATAATTTTCCAGTGCAATCAAACCAAACAACACTAACAATCAAAGATCATGACTGTCTTTTCAACACTTGGGAAAGGAGTGCTCAGTCACAGACTTCTTTTCTACCTCGTCAGAATTCATCTCTTCCCCACATCCTTCCAGCAGGCCCCTCACTGATGTAAGAAGTCTTCATAGTAGGGACTAACTTTACAATTTAGCTGGAAATTTCTTTAGTTCCTTCCCATTTCTTGGCTGTTTCCAATTGTTCCAATTCGCCATCTTAAATCCTAGCTCTCTTCAGAAATCATGCTCTCTCAATTTCTTATTCTCCGTTGTTATGCAGAAAAACCACTGCCCTTTTGACTTTTCTTACATAGAGCAAAAATGAAAAAAAAAAATTTCTGCTCTAAAAACCAAGAAGTTACAATGGCTTAAAGTCTGAATAGAGCATCTAGGTATTAATGTGTACTCATTTATAATATCTGGGACATACATGAAACAGTAATAATATTTAGATCCCAATATTTTAAAATTGCCTAACTTTGAAGCTTATCTACTCTCTCTGACTAAGACTTTGCCTAATAGAAGATACTAATCACAGAGTATACATAGAAGAAAAGCTCCTAAAAAATACAAAACTACCCTTGTTTTTCAGCACGGAAAAGCGTCCACTATGATTGAACAGAGCACCTTACAACTTAAAGTTTTAATTAAATCAAAAAGGTCAGTGATGTCAGTGGGCTACAAGGGACTGTAATACTGAAAGATCAAAACTGAAGTTAAGAAACCCCCAAAGCTATTAAGGAGGATTAAAAATGTATGAAAATATTTAGAGCAGCATGATAAAACCAACGGGAGGGCGGAAAAGCAACAGTTTAATCGCCTGGAAGATAAAAGTATTTTACAATGTGAAATATTAATGACTTTTGAAAAATAAGGATGTATTTCCTTGGAAGTATTTAGATACATTGGCAGCTTTGTATTGCAGCACTTACCCGAAGCAACAACAGTGCTTGCCCATAATGTATTTTCTATGCTAAGGCTTTCATGAACTGCAGGATCACTGTCTTCCTGTTAAAAATAAGAACAGCTAATAAGTGAATCGCCATTACAAGAAGTTAAGTACCATGTTATACCATCTGAATAACTGACATGGGATATTTGCAACCTTGTATCAATCACTGTATAATAGCTTTCATTGCACATACACAGATACAAAACACTGTCTAAAAAGTGAAATAACATTTGAAGTTCATATTACTTCTACCCAATCATTCTAAAAGAACTAGTCAAAAGTATTTTAAAAGTAACATATTCTTTTCCTCAGATGTATCAAACTGCAGAGCAGTATGTTACAGCATGCACTTAAGGTGAGTTATGAACACTAACTCCCAAAAATTAACACCCTGTTCTGTATTTAAATAATGTATAATTCTTACAGTAAGCTATGGTGATCATCACTTTGCATCTAATCAACATCATATAAACTTCAGGGAAAAATATTGTAACTTAAAATGAAACGCAGGCTTGTATTATCTTACTACATGCTTACAAAATATATACTCCTTGGGAAAATACTTCCAATAGAAAACTGCTTCCCTGATTACTTTAAACATCCCCTTTTTTTCCTCCCCTCTCTCCTCCCAAGCAATAATGATCTGCAGATTGTAAACAGACAATCTTTCATAATCAATTTGGAGCATGTACAGATTTGTTGCTCATTAGCAGCTGTGAAATGTGCTGTTTACAACTTTAGGAGGTAGGATAATCAAGTGTATTTGATCAAATTACAGATTGTAGCTAAACATTTTGCAAGAAAGGGGAGATGACTTATTTATCAAAGTATGCAATATACATATTGTCAATAATCAAAACCTATGCCCATTTTTCATCTCTATTTTGAAACAATCACCAAGCACAGGAAGAGCTGCACAGAAAACCTTCTGTTTCGAAAAAAAGAAAAATCTCCAATTAAACACATAACTTTTTGTGCATAGATCAAGAGACCCCAATATAGCAAGGAAACTATAGCTCTTACTCTCCTAAGTGAGGAAAAATTGTTATTTAAAAGGCATGGAGAACCATTCTGGCAAAAACAGAGGGGAAGAGAGGGAGGATATGGAATTAGCCCTAAGATGAAAACCACCAATTCTGAATCAAGACTTATATTCTGACAATTTTGGGATTAGCACAGTTGGTTAGGGCATGGTGCTAATTATGCCAAGTTTATGGTTTCAATCCCCATTATGAGTCACTCACTAAGATTTGGACTTGATGATTGTTGTGGGTTCCTTACAATTCAGAATATTCTGTGAAAAATCATTAATGCTCTATAAGATTAGCCTTAAATTAAGAAAAATGAGAATTATTTTTTGATTCTCACCTCAGGAATTAATACTGCAAGAATTATTTGTTATACTCCTACATCTTAATGCTTAGATTCCTGGTTTGATTTACAATTGTTCCCAAATTATTTGTCTTCTGTGATTATTTCTTGTGTTTATTCCAAACAGAAAGTAAAAAGAACTGGAGAATGTTCAAACAGAGCAATAAGGAAGGTCAACATGTCTTCCACACTAGATACGACTAAATAAACCTGGCTTCTAATGGGGAATATGACAGACATCTATGAAACAAGCACCTAAAAAGGGATGATAGATACTGCTTATTTTTACTAAAGAAGAAAGAAGTCATAAATAAAGTCAACAAAATTGAAAACAGGCTATCATTCTTAAATATGTACTTAGTCTGTGTAACTTCCTTCAATTGCAATATTAAAAGGTTACACACGTTCAAGGGTGAACTGGGTAAGTTTAGAGAAGGAAAATTCATTGCAAGTTACTTACAGCAAACAGCTCTAACTCAGGAAATTTCCCACATCTTGTGTTAAGAAACAGGTGGCTCTTTTGAGGAGGAACTACTGTGTCCTTACTCTAGTTGTATTCTGCTTCCCAGCACTCTGCTTCTGGCTGTTGTCAAGAACAGGATACTAAGCTAGGTAAATCCTTTGTTTTCCCTTATTTTTCAGTTAGCAGATTGTAAGACTGAATTGTGAAACTCTTCCATATTACAAGAAGAAATCAAAAGCCCTGCAATTATTGTAGAGAGCTGACAACAGGGTTAGGAAAAAGTCACTTGTTTAATGTCTAACACTGATACAAGATTTAGTGAAATACCTTGTTTTAGGTGATTCAAAATAGGAAAACATCAAATGAGCTCTCTCTCTTTCCACTCATGCTCATCCACAGAAGGGTCTGCCAATCCCTTATCTTCTCCTTATTTCATGTCATTATGCCCTCACCTAAAATTTTCAGCTTTCTTCAGTTCATTCTATTTCCAAAATATCACACCTTCCATGCCAATCAGATGATGACTTACCCTTATTTTTCTTTTGTTCTAAGTTACTCAAATGAAAAAAACAAGGTGCAGTTAAGGGTTTAGTTGTTTCACACTATATTTATTCGAACTTCTAGAGAGACAGTAGGGATAGATGAAGCAGGGAAGGACAAGAACTGCAACTCCTGAGTGAGACCAGACCTGTGTTAAAGAGATATTTCTGCAAATTTTCTGACACTAACAGAACAATGTATGTTTCGGGTTAAATGAAATCCATCACTCGCTCTCATAGCAGAAATTTGACATACAAGGGCTTCTTTGTCCAGCTGACAAAGTTTCCACTTAAGGTCTACTGGGTTGAGTTTCATTTGGCAGCTGTATGTTTCTTGGTCTTTGGGTTCTGAATTAAGTTCATTACCAGAATAGTGGAGTTCAGTATTATATTCAAGCTTCATATTCAGGCTCAGTTTTTTAATCTGTGAGCAACATTGATCATAGAGGTTTAAATTGTCTATAGTTTCTTTGCACAAATTAGTCTGTAGCTCATGCCTGTGCAGTGAGAAAGGAAAGATGACCAGTGAAATAAAAATTGAATACAACCCATTTTCGGTCCTTTCATTATTAATTTCATAAAGTCCTTTCATGAATTCATAATACAGCTGACCAAAGATCATGACAAATTTCAAGGAGTCATTAAAAAATTTCAAAGCTCTCATTTTTTAGAAATTTTTGTAAATAATAAGCGAGGTCTTTGAGATGAAATCCTAATCCTTGAGTAAACCAGTGTACCACTTCTATTTGACCTTTTCTATCTCAGTTCCCGCATGACAGGATACAGTACAACAACCCCCATCAACTTTTGTAGGAAAGTGGAATACACATTAATTTACTTGAATCACTGAAAGAGATTCCTTCTCCAACCCAACCCCACAGTTAATTTTTCTGGCTATGCTCCTTTTACTGGTATGTGTTTTGGACAGGGTCAGATTAGGTTCCATACACATTAGCTCCCTAGTCAAGTTGTCTGTATAGTTGTTACTGCTAGCATAAAGGAAGGGGAGTCACAAGGATTTCCAAAACATAATGCCATTATCTTCAGTGGCAACATAAAAGCAAGCCAGATTGAAGTGAACACAACCATTGCTTTAAAACAGGTAATTCTTTACCAAACATGAATGAAGAAAGTGACCTAATGTTCTCTCTACTAAAATGCAAGGCATATCCAAGAAAACATCTGTATAATTAGTGTCAGGCCAGAGATTCTACTCATAAATGAAGAAAGCTACATGCACCAAGTTTTACATCAGTTTAGGTTTATTTTAAGCATCAAACAAGATGCAATATTGTAAAAAATTATATATATTCTACAATATAGTTCTGTACCATATGAAAGAAAAAGATTATTGAAGTAGTTGAACCAAACTCAATGGCATTTCCTTTCTAAGATTGCTATTAGAATCTAAAAAAATTAAGATATAGTTCCAAAGTAAATAAAGAGACTATGGGGACAGAACAGAGCTGCAACATACAAGAAATAAAAGGAAAATATTCTCAAGGGAATAGTGAAAGTAACCCCCAAATTTAAACAAAAAATAGCCAAAGTTAAAAGCAAGAGAGACTCTCTATGATCCTATACAGAAGTAAGCAAAGGTTAAATAATACTGGCTATGCCAATACACACCTGATGTAATGCTCTAGTACACTCTTTAGGCTCTAACTGGTAAAAGCTGGGTTAAGAAATATGGTTACCTTTTATTGTCTTTTTACAGATTTTCAGCATTGATAAAATTGCTCTCTCATTTATCAAGCCTACAGAGGAGCATCAGACAGAAGAGAAACTCTAGTAGTTATATCTGTTTACATCCTTGCTCTGTACACCACTATTTAAAAATAAGCTCAGCAAAGAAATGGATGATGCCCTCAGAACAAATAAAACTATCTCATAAATTTCCACAAAACACTAATTTAGCTTATCTATTGTTTTTTGATAGGCTGTCTAGTAAATGTGAAAGGAGGAGAGGAATTAATTTATGCCATTATTCAAGGGCCAGACATCATGCAAGGACACACACTCACTTTCATGCACTGACTGCATATCCAAAATCTGTGGTGAACAATGGAAAACCACACCAAAATTTATGGAGAATTTTGGAGAATGGAAAACAACTTCATGTGAAGCTAGCAGATATCACTAGAGTAAAGCAAAGCTTTTATGTCTCCTGTCATGATTATGTAGGTGTTCTGCAACATATATCTTCTGTCAGCTCACAGGGTTTTTGTGAATAGATTTGTACTTAGACCTTGCTTGTTCATAAAAACTCCAGCACTGTGCTCCCAAGTTTCTGGTTTGTTTCATGGACACATACTTTTTGAAATTATCTAAGTTTGTCTTTTACATTGTTAGTACTCTGTCTCCATAATGGGGGGAAAAAGAAAAAGAAAAATCAATGTGCTATTACCCTGTCAACCTACCCTTGCAAGAATTCTTTGAACATCAATGCTTAAGTAGAAAAAATGTACGCATTAGCATCACTAAGCACACTAATTTTTTCTGCTTTAACATAAAATAGAAATTAGATGCAAGAACTGATTTATTGTAAGAAGCAAGGGCTCACATCAAAAGCAGAAAGATAAATCAGTAAACAATTGTCCTAAAACAGCATTTCACAATGCAGAAGGTACACCACTAACAAAAACCAACCTTTGAAAAATCTCTAGTGTGATTCACTGTGAACCAAATTTGAGGGCAATGCCCTCACATGCTTTAAACTGAACACACAAGTTCAGTTTAAACTATCCTTGCTACTGAAGCACCCAAAAAACCATATATGCAATCCTGAAACCATAAAACGCACCACAGGTATTTACACCCACTGGGATATTTGAATCATACAGCTTTTATGACGTGTACAAACAGAACCCACAACACAAATTACTGTGATGATTTCCCAATGTCTCAATTACTTATACCAGAGTTGTTAAAAAGATTCCAAAGAGTTCAATATATATGTAGGAAATTACACACTTAGCCACTGAGAGGAATAATATGAATTTACAGCTGTTAATAGAAGTTTCATTTGGACAATTGGTCAATACAAGGTTTAAGTAAACACTGTTGCTTACTGCTTTAGAAGGTGTGAACAAATGACATTTACTTTGTAGGCAGCATGGACGATGGAACCCAGTATAAATTGGTCTTTGAGAGGCAGCAATTGCAATATTTCATTCATCAGTGTATTTACAACTGTGAACTGGAATTCCAATTACAAAACAAAATCTATTACCAGTTTGAGTCACGGGGAAAAAACCCTTCTCTTTACCTCCGCAGCAGTTAATTCTCTCAAATTATTTTAGAAAAAAAACATCAAGAGGAATGAGTCTAGCACCACTGAGTTTGGCTGAAACAAACAGAATAATCACTATATCTGCTAACATACTGCTACAAAACTCTAAATCTATGAAAAAAAAAAGAATTACTACCTATTAGGACACTGCTTTATAAGGTCAACTTTAGCAGGCCACCTTTTAAAAACAACAGAAACAAGACATAGATATTATTGTATTGTTATTTTCATAATTAGTTTTGAATATAATTATCTGTGGAAAAGAGATTCAATACAAAGCCCCCAAAAGTAGCTTTTAGCTTTTTTTACATTTTGAGAAAACTGAACTTTAGAAGTACAGCAGAAATGCTGTTAAACAAGGCACACTTTTATTGCACATAAACTAGCAGATACATTGTCTCAGGCTACTGCTATTATTCAACTTGTCAGTTTTTGACATATATGAACAATACATCAGATGCCTGGAAACAGTATACTGTTCACAAAGAGTTTCACATAAAAAGATTAAAGTGATGTCAATCAACAAATATTCAACTCTCCAATTCAGATTTTTTCAGATAATCTTTATGCATTCGTTTTCTGCCATACATGTTTAACAGGATATTTTTTATATGAAGTATTGCCATGGCAGGAACATAGGAAAAAATACTGCTGTAAAGTCAAGGAAAGATCTGGTACAAAGTTAACACTACATGTAGGACTAAGGTATTAAAGAGGAAAGTAGAAAATTTATTAACATGGACTACTTACCCGTGTGAAAGTGCCCTCAAAACTGTGGATATCCAGCTGTGGCTTCTGAGCATAAACATAAGCATTGATTGAAAAGAGATCCTGCAGAACAGAATAATGTATTTGTTATTACTTAAATATAATAATTTATTTTGAAGACCTGGTAAAGATTCCAGTTTATGACCCTCACCAACCCACCCCAAACTAAGCTCATACAACTTTTACCCAACTAAGAAACATGGGGGTTTTTTCCAGTACATCTTGCTATAGAGGAATCACTTTCAAGTTGATATCCTTAATGTGTTTATAGTTCAAAAACTAAACTGTTTTACATTTATGAGTTAGATATTTTTATCTAATTTCTTTTAACAGCCCCTTTTTAATTAATTATAGTGTAATCTTACAATATTTTCCAGATATTTGTCCTTCTCAAAATAAAGTGGGAGAGGGAGGATGGTTGGTTGATTTATTTGTTGGTTGGGTTTTCTAATAAAACATGAAAAAAAATACTTTTCCAGCAAAGACAAAGCCAACTGAGTACAAAAGGCAACAATGAAATGGATTTGAGTTCTCTTGAATGCTCCAGCACCCCAGTGAAAACCCCACAAGAAAACCCTACCAGCTTCAGGAAAGCCTGACTACATCAACAGGATTACTCAAATCTTTAAACTCAGGGATACATCAAAACTAGTCTGATAAAATTTGGTCTAACATATTGTGGTACCACTACTCATGACAGCAAACAATCCACAAATGTTCCTACCCTAAAACTAAGAAGAATAGGAAACACCTAAGATAGTACAGTAACAGCCTCTATAAACTGATGGCAGGATGTCACAGACATTTTTTCACAGAAATCCTTTCTTTCAGATTTCTGTGTCTTCTGGAGGGCAGAGGCCTCAGAAGAGAACATAAACAATTATTATCAGCTGCTCTGAAATGCAACAGGGGCACCTATTTTGATTGGTGATTGGTTCACGTTCCCATGTTTATAATTAAGGGCCAATCACAAGGAACAAGCTAGGGACAGAGTCCTTGGACACAACTTTGTTATTTTTTCTTTCTATTCTGTGATTCTTTCTATTCTTAGCTTAGCCTAGCAGCTCTGCAAACTTCTCTCTTTATTCTTTTTAGTATAGTTATAATGTATTATATATGATATATCAATAAATTCAGCCTTCTGATCAAGAAACAAGATTCTTGTCTCTCTCTCACCAGCAGCGACCCCATGCATGGGGCGCTGTAATAGCAGTATACTATAAACAAAAGAAAAAAAACCTTAATAAATCTGATGATTGTTAGATCTTAAGAGTTGTCCCTAGAGGCCCAGGGAAGTTCACCTTAAAATTCTGAAACAATTATTTCATCAAGTAATTGCTCTAAAACATGCACCTTCCACAGCAAAAATACTACAGACTAAAGCCATGATAGAAAGGAATTTGTCAATCACAAAAGCAAATTTTTGGTGCTTTTTAGGTGATAAGAACCAACAGCAGCAAAGGGATTTCAAAAGGAGTTGACCATTTATGCATGAATACACAACAGTCCAATTTCGACTCTGGAGAGGAGCAGATGCTGGATACCAACTCCCAGTCAATCTAAGAATTGCAATCTCTGATCAAATGGAAGATCGTACACCTTCCCACTCTATGCAGCACCTAATTATTTGGGTTATCTCCTTCCCTTACTACCAGATGAATCTTGCAAAAGGCTAATCAAACACCATCTCTGGGGACTAAATTACATGGGTACAATACCTTGTTCATGCTAGCTAGGATGTGCTGCCTTCCAAAGGAGAATTTATTTTACAGCCTCTTTCGAGGACATATAAACCACACCTTGGCACAAATGCTACTTTTATAAGTAGGCCATTATTTTTTTCCCCAAAATTTTCAATGTAAGAATGTTTCACAATTTGAACAGTAAAAAAAAATTAACTAAAAGTGCAATTGTCTATCTGTGTTAATGTCTTAAAACCCAACATATTTATATCCTTTCTTATCTCTGATACAATGGCTAGACTGATGAATATCACTATATTTTTGCTTTTCATTATCAAAATGAATGCTTTCTTAAAATCCAGTGTACATTTATGAAATGTTTGACTTTAGTTTAAAAATGTGTAGCTCTATGAATAATAAATTGTATTTATATTCTGCACACAAGAAATCTCTCATAGCTTCCAAAAAACTTTATATTTCATATGCTTTTCAAAACATGAATGAAATCTGAACACTGAATCTCACAACTTACCTTTATCTTAAACTACTAGACATTTATTGCAGTCTATCACACAAAGTTCATTCATTGCACCCTTGTTCTTCCTACCTACTTTCAACGAGTTCACGAGAAATAATTCATATGAAACTAATACACGTGGTGTCCTATATCTTCATCATTCACTTCTCTCCAATCTGTTATCACCTACAATTTAGCTAATCTAAGCTATTATGTGCTTTATTATGCAAAGAAAAATAAAGAGTCTCTCAGTAGTGGATAACAGAAGAAAACTAATACCACACACATGCTCATATACACAATAAAAACTGCTAGTGAAATGCGTCAACTTCTCTCTTTTCAAAGAATGCCTTAGTGGGAAGCAAAATTAAAATACAAGAAAGTAGAAATATACACCTTTTTAAAGTGAATTGGCATTTGTACAGTAATATATTTTCCTTGGTTCTAATCTATTTTTTTCTACTGTGATCTCCTTTGTTTCATCTCAAATGTAAAAGATTCAGTCTACCTATCTACATTCCTTTGGTGTCTTTTTATGTTTTAGTTCCCCTTTTTTATTTCTCATTTAACACCTAAATTTGTGTTTTCCATTTTTTCTTTTTTGAATTTTAACTGTGAAACAAACTTACTTACCTTTGTGAAAAACTGAGATCTGCACATTATTGGCATTACTCTAAAATGCTACAAGCTAGAACTGGCATAGCGTTCCAGAAGGGCATGGGGTTTTTCTGCAAATTAAAAAAAACTATGTTCTGAGTGAAATCTTTCTGCTACTCAAGAATTAAATTGGCATTTAATTCATGAGTAGTAGAAAGACATAAAAGCATATTACTTGAGCTCAGTAGATTTCTTAAGTATTTTTTTCATTATTAGGGTAAAGAAAAGAGTTAAAGATTCTTATTTGCTGTAGCCAAGTGTTCTGTACTCCAACTGGACACCATTCTCAGGCCAACAAAATATGGTAGTTTTATAATACGAGGTAAAAAAATTAAAACTTGAAGAATGATACAGTTACAGAAGACAAATTTCCTATGGACTCCATTCAACAACCAGGAAAGGTTACTGTAATATAAAGATATTTTTTCACCAAGTGCTGCTTTTCCAGTATGAAAGCTCTGCATTTCTCCTCTCAACATCTTGAAAGAAATGGTGAGGGTGATTTTAACAAGGAGACATCATGATTTGTAAGCAACACTACATGTAAATATAATTTCCGCTCACTAGGCAAGAAAAAATTACCCTGTTCAGTTATGTCATTGCTTTCCCTTATACAAAAGCAGGGGGAAAGGAAATTACCTTAAACAAAGGATTTGATTCTATTATTTTTAGAAAAGGCAACTACTTTTTATTAATGATTTAAGTAATGGGGGATTTGTGAAACTCAGCTTCAGTAAAGACTTACTTTCATACTAATACATTGAACTGCTGATTCACTGAAGCCAAATAATTTTACTGATACCTTCAACAGAAACAGTATTCTATACCTAAAATTACATCACATTTAGGATGAAATAAGGTCAAATGATCTCATTTATTTTCTTACTCAAGACAAAAAAACACATTTGGGTGGGATTGTAACAGTTCTAGATTTAAAAAACTATATGAAAGACTTGAATCTCAAGTAAAAAATATTCTTATATAAGAGTAGATGAGTTTTTCTTAAAAATTGATATGCATTTAATTACCTCATACTTAAAAATAATTAATTGTGAAGAATGCATTTCATTCTTCTACACCTCAAGTCAGAAAATGACTTTGTGACGGTATAATAATGAAAATGCTCTGTTTTGCATTTCACAATTTAAAAATTGCCACAGTTATCAATAACACAGAAAAATCTCCTCTATTAGGTCAAAGGCAACATTTGTTCACCTTACTTAAAGATCATTAAAATACATTCTTAATCATAACATGTAGTTCATTGCAAATAAAATTGCCTTTGGTTCAATAAAACTAATTAAATGTAAATGGTATTGTTTACTGCCGTATGGATCTTCTGATATAAATCAGCAAGTCACCATTTATTGAAAATTACAGTGACCTCACTGCTGTTAATAAATACAGCTGATCACACAAGCTAGAGAAGAATGCCTCAGAACTTGTGTATTGCCAGAACTGTCCCACCTATAACTATGAAACTGCAAGAAACCTAATCCAGGTGTTACCATATTTGCTGCCCAGCCATCATTAAGGGACTTGCTGAAATTTTAATTCTCTGATCACATTAAGTGCTTTAGAAAGACAACAAAATCTGTACCGATCATCTTGGTGGTATCATCTGTTCTTTAAGAAAAGCTCTGAAGGTCTGCAGGGTTGTTTGTTCTGGGTGCCACAGTGGGTAGGATTACAGTGCTGCTCTGGTAGCACGCCTGACAGCTCATGCCAACACAAGATACTCACTCTCCTACCTCAAAGGAGGTTGTAGCGAGGTGGCGGTCTGATTCTTCTCCCAGGTAACAAGTGACAGGAGCAGAGGAAATGGCCCCAGGTTGCTCCAGGGGAGGTTTAGATTAGATCTTAGACAAAACTTCTTCTCAGAAAGGGTGCCAGGCATTGGAACAAGTTGGCCAGGGAAGTGGTGGAATCACCATCCCTCGAAGCGTTCAAAAGGCATGTGGATGTGGCACTAGGGTATACAGTTCAGTGGTGAACACAGTGGAGCTGTTCACTGGATTCAACAGTCTTAGAGGTCTTTTCCAACCTTAATGACTATGTTTTTACAACTAAAGAAATCAAAATGAGTGATAAGTATGGAGAGTTTATTCTATCCAACACTACAGCTAATTATTCATAGTCTACTTTATGTTCAACTTGCATAAATTGTATTTTTTAATTATTAAAAACATATTTCAATATGAAAGCATGAACGGTAAGTCTCAGCTTTGAAGTACATAAAAGATGTGGAGGAGCCATGTAGTGAGAGTCCTACGTATTGGATAAGCGGGTCCTTATAGCGAGAGTCCTATGTATTGGATAAGTGAGTCCCAGCTATTCTAAATGAGCTGCAGCTGCGAAGTCCTTAGCTGGGCAGCAGCTGTGGCTCATGAAGGTAGCTGGGATAAAAGGGGGTGGGCTGAGAGCCCTGGAGGAGCTCCTGTGAAGCCATGTGGAACCGCATGGTAGAGAAGAGTGGTATGGTAGAAAACCAGCTAGAAGGTATGGACTTTAGAAATATAATAACAATAGGATGGGACTCCAGAAATATGAAATATACAACAAGATAACAACAATTGGTGACCCCGGAGTGATAGAGCCAGGACTGTGAGAAAGGTGGCCAAGAGCTGCAGAAGAACATAGCTGTTGAATCAAGGAGCTGTGGCAGCCAGGAGCTGCCAGAAATATGGCCTTTGAGCAAGAAGCTGTGCGTTGTACGAGGCCTTTGGGTCTCGGGATAAAACACGTATTGTAAGGAAATGCATATATTGTACTTGAATATCTATATTGTATTTGAATATATCTGTTAGTAATAGAAAAAGGGGGAAATGTAGTGAGGGTCCTATGTATTAGATAAGTGGGTCCTAGCTATTCTAAATGAGTTACCGGTGTGAAGTCCTTAGTTGGGCAGCAGCTGTGGCTTGTAAAGATAACATGGACAAAAGGGGTGGGCAGAGAGCCCCGGAGGAGCCCCTGTGAAGCCACGAGGAACTGTGCTGCAGAGAGGAGCCCCTGTGAAGTAGAGCGGCATGGTAGAAAACCAGCTAGAAGGTATGGACTTTAGAAATATAGCAACAACAGTATGGGACTCTAGAAATATGATAATAACAATAAGAATGCAACAAAGCCACTGTGGCAGTGATGTGTGATGCGTCTCTGGAAGCCACTGTGGGCAGAGGCTGGCTGGAATAATGTGATCCATCCAGTAACAGCCCGAAACGTCAGCCCAGGGGCAGAGACGACAGAGCCGCCGTGACTGAAGCCCGCTGCCCTGGCTAGCACGGGCTCTGCCTGGGAGAAGCCGTCGGGAGCGGGTCCATCACACGGCCATAGGGGTTTTTAGCCTCGGGGCACACCGAGGGCTGTGCCGGCCTGGGGAGCTGCCGCAGCGAGCCGGGAGGGCCGGGAGCCGCCAGGGGCGCTCGGGAGCCCCGGGCCGCAGGCACGCATCGGCTGCACTGCCGGACACGGCAGCTGCACGGTCACTGCGCCATCCGCCTGGCGTTCCGTACAGGAAGGGAACCCCACTGGGTAACTGTAACAAAATAATTCTGGGGACTACATTTTGACTTCCTGTACGGCCCACATACAAATGTAGCTTATGACTATATTATAAAGCCCAAAAATAAGCTGACAGTAAAACAGTTTCATAATGGTATTTTTTGGTAGTTTGGTATTCACAGCTTGCTTAGACCTCCATACCAATCTCTGAAGTTGTCTATCCACAGAGTTTCTTTACATGGCTGACACTCCTGCATATCACTGTAATTTGAGTAAAGGTAAAAACATCTTTGCAGAAATCTAATTATTAATGTGCTTTTCTACAGAAATGGAAATAATATTCTGTGATGGGTACTGAGCATCATTTTTTGTGACGGATATGAGAACCCCTTAAAAACCATTTAGATTTGGGTTCATTAGCCTACCACTCCACCAAAGCAAGTCACAGACACATGGGGCTTAGGAGCAAAGCAAACATAAGACATGAGCATCGCAAACGTCTAAGTCTTGCTGGGAGTAGTCATTTAAAATGAGCTCAATGAAGAACCACCAGGTGTAAGTGGTTTGTCCATACCCCATAGTAGAATAATTTGGAAGTGTTTCAGTTTAGTTGGCAGGAAGTATTACACCCAGTGTCAGTCACTTCAGGATGAAATGTCAGCTTATGCAGACAAAGCCTTGTCTAGCACTTGTTAAGCACCAGTAATGAGTGGTGTGAGAAAAGGCAGAGGCACATCAACTGCTTGGTGGCTTTCATATGCTGCTGGTAGCCAGGAGAGGTGCGTTAAGTGGAAGCAGCTCCTGATTAACCACGCTTACAATATGACTGAGGTCACCTACAGCTCAAGAGGGAGAGTATAAAGATCTTGCAAGAAGCCCAGAACAGTTAGATGGAGGTTAACAGCCCTAAGTAGAAACAACTAAGGAAGAAATGGTTCCTATATTATACAGCTGACCCCACTATATTTTTTCCCAGATGAACAGATAATTTCTTGGCAATGACTTGCCTTCCCGCAACTTCACACCCAAAACAACCATCCCTGAAGCGAACTTTCATGTCTGCAGGAAGATGAGGCTGCATGTCCCACCATTCAAATGCAGACATCCCAACTTCAACCACTTCTGATTTACTAGTCTAGAAAAGTTTATTTAGTTCTCCAAATCATACTGCACAGATTTAGCCATAATTTTGTATTATCACCATAGATGCCTAATGCTTTATTTATCAAGTCTATTGATTTTTTTTTTAAACAAAGAACATAATATAAAAGTTACAATACAAAAATTTCATGTTCCTTCTAACATGAAAGCTAGAAAGGTAATTCTATGCTTTCTTCTAACAAGAAGGGAAAAACTTTAAACGTGTATTTGAATTTTTTTAGGGGAAAAAGAAAGTTAATGCAAAAGTTTTTTTTCTTTTCCAAACAATAATGCAGAGAAGCCTCTGCATTGTTACTTACTCCAGATTTCATCAGCTTCAGTAGACCAAGACTTCTAAGCTGAGAATATCAAAATTATAATCAACAAATAAAACACTGAGGCAGTGCCTTGCAGAGTATTTGCAACTGCACTCAGTGATGTTTCCAAAAAAAAAAAAAAACAAACAAAACATAACACCTAAGTTGAATACAGGAGTAACTGTTGGAGAAGTACTACTAAATTAAATTTTAAAAAAATTAAAGCAAGATAGAAAGTTGACTGTATTTTAGTCAAATACATTACATGTGTCCCAAATTTGGATATGACTTTATTTTATGAGAAAACAAGAGAAGGCTTTGATTAAATATTAAAAATGACAGCAGAAGTGTTATTACAAACAGTAAATTCAATTGCAGGTTACAGAATATTTGTAAAAGTCTGTTCTGGCACCAGAACTCATGACTTGAAGCCTGACTTGGCATCTCTGTCTGGCATGACCAACCTTTGGTTCCAAACCTTGTTCTCAAATCCTCTAAAGTGCATTTAAAGTGCACTGTAACTACTTCTTCCTTCTGTCACTTTTGAAGGTAGTAGTCAGAGAATATGAACACAGGAGAAAACCTCTCCTTTTTGCTAGTATGACACTGTGGCAGCAACTCTATTTCTGGAAGTGTAACTGCAGAAGTCCTGTTAAGATCCAGCAGATAATCTAACACTTTTGCCATTGAGATGGAATATAAACAGTCTTCTTAAGGTCTATTTGCCTTTAATAAAACACTTAAAAGATTTAGTGTAAAAACACCAGAAAATCTGTGGAGGTAAATTTCCACGAGCTTGTCACTTGAGTATGTTTTCAAAGGAGGTCTCCTAATACCAAGCCAACACACCAGTATAACAGAAAGCTTTCCCAGTACAAAGGAAACAATTGAGCTTCTTGTACAGGAGATGTTTATACAATTTTACATTTGCTTTTGTAGGTATGTGTCTATTTTGGATGTGTATATATATACACATATGCACACACACACAGACAAACACACTTGTGCTCCTTTTCATGACTGTAGATCTACTTGTGACACAACAAATGAATGTACTCAAAAAATACCCACATATAGGCCACTCTTAGAGAGCTCTGCTTGCAAGAACTGGCACATTCTACCTAGTTGGATCAGAAAGAATGGTGACAACAAAAAGCACTTCATCTTCCAGAAGCAGACTATGTTTCCCAAGCTCACAAGTAAGTGATTAAAGCAATGGTTCCTGAGACAAGAATAATTTGTACTTGCAGTCTAACACTTGGTTGAAAACACTGTAACTGTGACTTGCTTCTGGAGAGTGTGAATCTCTGCATGGACAACAATGAGAACCACTAGGGTGAAAGATAAAAATCCAGTTCTGACTCAGTTTCTTTTCATTGCAAAACCAGGAATATTTGTGCCTTATTAATTGTAAAAACTAAGGTTCTGGTAACAGGTATTTTTCAACACCAACATTAACTGTAATAATCCTTTGGATAACAGACATAGATGCATACACAGAAGATAACTTAAAAGCAAACAGAATGCTTACCCCCAAAGCTGGCAATCTTTGTGTGCAACTGACAGCAACCTTCAGTTTCCAGTCTGTTTCCCCATCCAGCTGGTCAGTTCGAATGAAACATGAACCTTGAAGTTACAAAGAGACATCTAACTATTATTTCCATTTCAAAAATTCAGTTTGGGTTAAAAACATGTAAAAGAGCAAAAAATACCCCACAATTTACAACCATTTTAAAATAAATGTGCAAGATATAAAAGATTTGTATTTTGGAGTGTCTGTGTGCTCTCTTCCAGGAATGCTTTAGATATCACACAATTGCACCATTTTTTCTAATAAATTTAGCAATATGTCTGATTTTACCCACATTCAGGCCACATTTTACAGGAATGGAAATAATGTTCTGTCATGGGCACTGAGCATCATTTTTTGTGATGGATATGAGAATCCTTTAAAAACCGTTTACAGATTTCTTCAAAGTTTTGGAGTAGGTTTTCAAATACTATCATCAAGAGATACAACTTCAACTTGAGTTGAAAAAGATTTAATTTAATTTCTTTATGTAATTCTGTCACTTGTACAATTCCAACACTACAGAATACTGTATTTTTTTTCTCCATGCTGGTATGACATCACAAACTTTCAGTGCTTATTGTCTCCTGCCTTCTCTGAAAAAAAAAATTAAACAAGTCCTTAATATGGACAGCATTCAAAACAACATGGAATTGAATGTATGATACTTAAAAGAAGTATTTTTAAATCATCTGCAACTATTGGTGGTCCAAGACTAAAGAAACCTGTCAACACATGCAAAGTACTTAAGATATGAGGCAAACTCAAGATACACACTGATATACACCAAAGAGAATCAGTGTGCTGTACAGACCAAAGACCAGGATTGAAGGAACAGAAAACTGAGACCACTGCAGAGCCTACCCTTACCCCCATACATAGTTTGATGGATAACATCAAGTCTGGAGTATTACATGCATTACTAATGTAAGATTCAAAAAAGACCACACACAAACAGCACAAATGTATTAAAAATACAAAATTAATTGCCGTTCTACTAAGCTTGAAGCCTTTTAAAAAGGTGGTAAAATTTTAGCAACACTCTTCACAACTGCTACACTAGAGAAGCCGTAAATATTTCTGAAGTAGTAATTACAATTTCCTTTATACTACAGCTAAACAAATGTATACACTATTGTTACTGGGTGCTATGGATCTGCAAATAATAGATTTTACAAGTTTTTAATAAATTTTAACTAACAGACATTTATGTAAACACACACATATTTCTGTCTGTATTTCAACCAATCCAATAAAAACTAACAAAGTAATTTTACCCCCAGAAGTGATGTGGTAGCAATTAGGTGGAAGGAAACACTGCAAAGGAGTTTGTCCAGATTTGAGTCTCATTATAGACAAGAAGAAGGTCTGCTAGAATGTGTCAAGGAAGTATGCCAAGAAAGGGTACCTACCAGTGAACATAAATTGACAGATTATTTTATAGGACAAGTGGACCCTGATGTAAGTAAAGTCTAATAGAACTCAATGTTTTATCCATCAAAGTCTGCAAATTAAGCAGTTTGATGAATGGTTGCCTGAAAAGACATGCTTGAGAGAAAGCCACCTGAAATTGTACCTGACTAAAAGGTAGTGTTCTTGCACAACAGACTTCAAAGAATCTTACAAGCTTTCATGTAACCGCTCTATTTATATTAAGGGCATTGTAAATAAACAAATCTTTAAATGTTAATATAGACAGCTCTCAGAAAACATTATCACGGCTAAATTTCACCCAAAGCTCAGAGATGCAAGCTGCAAAGCTGCGTCCGAAGTTCTTGAAAAGCTGGTTTTAAATTCTTAATAGAATTCTTTATGAATTTTCTTCTTAGAATAAAATACTATAAAGAACTTTTTGAAGAGTCAGCAACATCCACTGCATTATAATGAAGTGTGACGTACCTAGAAACACCACGGTATCACTGCATTTTCTGTCCATGGCATAGATGAGCCTAGTCTCCATCATACCTTTCCTGTACAAGACATTTCATGGTTCTCTTTACCCTTGCTGTCAATGGTTGCTCTCTTGCATCAATTTCATTTAGAATTATACTATAGATCAATGCAGTTCAAGACCAGTATGGCTGCTGTGAATGGTTGACTGCACATACATTCATTTAATAGAGCTCACACTATGACATGTATTGGCCAGCTGCATTTCCTCTTCACTTCAGCAGTTAATTTCATCAATAACTTATCTCATAGCCTGTTTCCCTTTTATCCAGAATAAAGGACTGCTTTCTGCCAAGTCAGCTTTCAACAGTGATCACAAAAGCAAAACCGAAACAATAAAATCCTCTCCTCCACCTCAAATATTGCAGTAGATTTGACTAAGTAATTTTAACTATTCTCTAAGTTAACCCAGCTTAACTAAGCTATAAACATGGAAGATTAAATATGTAATTGGAAAGTATAAAAAAGAACTCTTCACCCCTACCAAAAACCTTTAATTTTGTAAAACTAAATATTCTCCACTGTGTATTCTGTGGAAGTCACATGTACTTTACCTTTGAGAGGTATTTGAGTCAGCAGTACATAAAACTTCTAAAAATCAAAGTCTTTTGAAAAAAAAGTATTTTTATTTTTCCATTTTAAAATGCTTGGAAGCATTGTACCCTCCTCCCTCAATAACAAAATTAAAACCAAAAAGCTTATACAAAAAAGTAGTAAAAATTGTGTTACGTACTTCAGAAGAAATTGTGTTAACATACTTTAGGACAATGTGAAAAGTCTCTTACATTTCTAACCCAAATATGACTTGCCAGAAAAATAAAAAAATCCCCAAATCATCTACACATGTCAGGAGTTGTTATTCCTTCTGAATACAGAAATAGCTCTTGAACCTGACAATTATTTTACAGCACACAAGAATTTTTTTGAAGTTTGTGCTGCTTTTAAAAATGAGGCATTTAAGGAAATGCCATTAAGTATTTTAAGTATTTACCAATCAAAAGTAGCTGTTTACAAAAAGAAAAAACTAAAAAATAAAAATTTAATTACACACTGAACGTGAGAAATTTTCATAAGGCTATATATAAAGAAGAATGCACAAAATTAAAACTTCTACCTTATACAGTGAAGCACTCAGCTGCTCATTTCCCACAACTATACAGTTCTTTAAAATTAGTAGACAAAGCTGTACATTGTGAACATCTGACTTATTTCCATCATTCAAGTGAAAATTTTGGAATTATCTGAATTAGAATTTAAGAGTAATTCAAGGAAATCACACTGGATCTATATAGATTAAGCATTTATCAAAAGTGGTACAAACTTCATGAGCACATTTAAACTAATTTACAAGTATGTAATATTCATTGAGCCTAATCAGTTGAAGACAGGCAGAAATCAACATAGAGCAATGCATGCAATGTGCTGCCCAAAGACCAACTAAACTGATTTTTGAAACCTTTTCAGCTGAAACTTTGGAAGTTGGATGCTTAGGAAAGTCTTGGAGCTACAATTCTATTTTGGTTTCACAATTCTGTTTGGTGGTTTAGGTAAAGCTCAATTATTTGAGTTCTGTCCAGAATTTATCCTAAGGTTACTCTTCCAAGGAAAAATTGCACATCAATACAAAGGATTAAATTATTTTAAGAACTTGAAATAACTATGTAACTTCACATTATAAGGATACATTGATAATTATTAAGACCTCTTATTTATGTTTTTTGATATATCATGGATAAAAATACATTTTTAAAGGTATTTTGTGTGTTAGTAGAATATTGAAGAAAAGTAAAGCTTACTTCAGTAGCTTTTACAGCGTTTTGAAATAGAGATAAAAAAGCTTATCTATGATGGCACTAATCTTGAGCAATAATATGCCTGGCCTAGATTTGTCAAACAAACTCTGTATTGTTAATACAGAGTAAGCAGGAAGAATTCTACTTAGTGTGTGATGGACTTAAGGCTTCAATCAGATAATACCTGAAGGACGTGTACACGTCTAATGCTTTTGGGAATGGTGTACATGTGCACATGCAGCAGTTACCTACCTGCCTCTAGGAATCCTGAACTAAAATTCTCAAACTAAATACAGGCCATCCTTTGAAAAAGCTGGGAATATTTTCACCTTAAAAAAATGTGCAGGAGAGAAAAAAAAAAAAGGAAAAAAATTCTTCCCCAAAACCAGAAAGGGAATCTACTTAATCAAGTAAAACACATTTATATCATACCCTTTCTCTTAATACTATGCATCATCACCTGGTCATCACCAGCCTAATTTTTTTATACTACCAAACTTGCTAATCATGGCTTATGTATTAATTTCCTTATATGTAGATGTTTTTAAATTCCTGAAATTATACTAATGTATATGAACTTTTAATAATATCAAACACTTCCATTTTATTTTTATATACATACTTCAGAATATTAAATACAGCTTTTAAATTAAGCTTCTGAAAACAAGCTATTACTTGGGATGTTACATATTTTCTTAAATGATTTCTAGCTTCCAGGGTTTATTTAGAAAGTCAGTCAGAAAAGAAAATTTGCTGGCTATTAATTAAATTATTTGTTTCTATTTTATTTGATTTGGAAATGTTATTTCTGTTAAGCAGAGAGATGGATAATTTCTCCTCAGAACAATTACCTTAATATTCAGCCTGTTAAACAAGTAGCTTTTATAGAACTTTTGCTTAACATAAGAAACCCAAAATTGACAGACTAAAAGCAATTACTTCACAAAATGAAAATAATTTATTCCTTGTAGAACTGCATCCCTTGATTTTAATGGAAAGCTGTAATGAAAAAAAAAATCATGTTATCCTAATAACATTGACATTTAATATTTGAAATATGTGGGGAAAGGAAATCTCAACTGGCCTAGAGAAGTTGATTTAGTTTGACGTAGAATCAAAACTCTGTGCTATTTGTAGCCTCTCCTGCGTTAGATTACATACATTCCTGCATATCATAGACATTTTAATTTCACACATGGCTTTAGGCAAAGACTGTTCTGTTGTATACTTTTCTTAGTAGCCTAATGGTGCCCTTAAATAGCCAGACAGACACAGAATATCTTACCAGGTATGAAAATATGACCTAATGTTCTTTATTAGGCAGTAATACTCTTGAATAATCCTAGACTGCATAATTGAATCCAAATACCTCAAAATGAATTCATCAACTGATGGAAATTATGAGCAAATCAGACTCTGAAAATGGCAAGCAAAAAGTTTAGGTAGAGTGGCATGATGAAAAGACTGAGCTTCCTCCTTACTTCCTTCTTGATCATGAAGTCTACTGGCTTTGCTTTTACAAAGAGAAGGTTGGAAAATATGCTAATACCTAAAGATAAAATATGCTAATACCTAAAGATAAAATATGCTAATGCTTGCTTTCCAGGACTGGCCATGTTTCTGGACAAATAGCAACATGAAAAATTAAGATAGCTTTCTTGACATAACTAAGCTATCCAACTTGTCCAGTATCCAAACTTAATTTTCATTTCCTGACTCCTGGCCTGTAGGAAGGGTCTGAGAAAGCAGTTCTAAGTCATGAGATGAGACACAAGAGGATTTTCAATTCAGGAAAAAAAAACCCTGCTAAGGAATAACTTATTCAGACTAGCATTAAAAAGCAACAAAGTAAATGACACATCATAAAAGGAGTTGCACACTTTGATCCTTCACTATTTCTGCTCTTGCTTTGAGCAATAATTTAGAGCAGATCTTGTCTTTGACTACATCTATTAAATCAGCATTTTGAGTGAAATTATTTTTTTCAATATTTCTATTTTTAGATTTCACAAGTACATAGAAATCCACAGGGCCTTACCAGTCAACCCATCTATGGTATTTGTTACAAACATCAGTGTATACAGTAAAGAATAATGTATAAGAAGTTAATCAACAACAGAAGTTCTATAAACTGTATTTAATTTTCTCTCAAAAAACATTAAAGTTAATAGATTTCTGCTTGCAATTTTTTTGCCAATTACGACAAGCTTTAAAAGTCGACTTGCCAATAAGCACTAAAGTAAACTTTTAGGTATAATTCAAATATGCCATAGCACACATTTTGATGTTATAGAGTAAGGAAGATGCATCAGAGGGAAGCAACTATAATTTAGTTGTATATAGCAGATGTACAGGAATATGCATATTTTATAAGCATAATAAAAGCAAGGCACCCCAGTCTTGAAAAGGTATTGTTTTTTCTGCATAAATGCAGGGTTGAATTCCACACTCCATTACAGATATTGTCAAAAAGCAATCCTATAATGTACTTATATTAGTAAAAAAAAAATTCATAAAAGTGAATTACATTTACTTTCTATAATATGTAACTGATAAGAATTCCTGTCAGTTATTATTAATTAGAGATAATGCTAAACCATCACTACATGTCTGGGTTCTTCTCTGTCCAATCTAACTAAATAAAATTATGTCTGCCTTCTCTCGCCAGACCTGTATCCAATGAATTTTTTACAAATGAGAACAACAGCTACAACTAATGCCTTTCAAGCCTCAGCAAAACTGAATTATTAAATCTGTCTGCCTATATCCTATTACAGCCTACTTATGAATACTTGATTTTATTTTGTATAATTGACAACAGTTGTCAGGAAAGAAAGGTTTTAACGGCAATCAAATTAAGATCAACTGGTATAAGTGTCAGAGTGAAGAGCTTATGTCAAGTGCTGATGAATTAATTGATGGGTCAGTGGGAAACATGTGGAACTGCAGTGCCATAAACAGCTTTATATTTTCTGGCAATATTACCAGCCTCCCAGCTTTAAGTGGAAAACACTGAAAGAGATGGGTTACTAGAATGTACTCAGCAAAAGAAAACAGACTTTGACTTTGCACACTGAACACCAGATCATTTACAAACAACTTAATTTTTAAATCATTTATATTACTTAAGTGACTATGTACATGAAAATTTTAAACTGATGACAAGGTGAATAGCAGCACCAAGATGACATATTGGAGTACAGAGTTTCATTTACTATTCTAATGAACAGCTTTCAATTATGGTGGCATCTTAGGAGGAACAAAACCGCAAGACACCTGAAACATCCTAAACGTTTAAGCTCCATCACCATTCCAGAGGATACAGATTTATGAAAGACTAAATTAGTTTAAAAGCATTAATTTCTCTTAAGACCAGAGAAGAACTGTGTGTACTTGAGATATTTGATCTGATTAAGAAACCGATGAAGCAATTGATTAATTGGAATTTAAGCCATCAGTCACTGGATCCATGAACAGTTTCATTTACATTCTAAACAATCAGCTGATGGTCTTATAGGATACCATGTATTAATACACAGTCAATATGATACCCCTAAACTCATCACAGCTCCTTATTGACAAGAACTTGGACGTTTTTTAATCCAAGCTTGATCACATTGCATCTTTTTTGAATTGCGGTATTGATTCACTACGCTTCAGGAATTTTTATCTCTATTAAAACATTATGGAATTTTCAGATATAGGAAAAATGTTCCAAGTTTAAAAAGTCTAAATTCGTATTCACATTCTAAAATTCTGGCTTATTGATTTATATTATTTGAGATATACAGAAGGATACTAAAAAACATTAATTTTTCCTGTTAAGAGGATCTGATGCACCGCTTTCCTCCATTATTCATCTGATACATACTAGCAATCTCATTTTGCAGAAAGCCACTGATACAGATACAAGATGGTGTACATTATTTACATATTCAGAGTAATTACTAAATCAAAAAGCCTGCCATAGACAATGCTTAGAACACTGAAAAAATTCTCACTTTTCAGATAAAATATAAATACCAGCTAAACAGCTCCATGATTTGAGAGCTCTGGAAGCATAGCAGAACTCACTGTCCCCATCAATGTTCCTAATGCACTTATGTATTTCTAAAGAGCAGTAACACGAAAAAGTACATATACACCTCAAAGAAGAGTGCTTGTAGAAGACTTAAGGAGCATTTCCTCTTTTGATGAAAGCAGAGCTCACAGGGGAGGTTGGGAAAAGCATATGGCCAAATATACCAGTAGCCACTGAGAACATGTTTTGCTTCCAAGATTTTAGCAGCAATAATAATCAACTTGAAGGACAGTCTAACTAAATTAGGAGGAGTAGTAATAAAAGCCTTGGTATCTCATAAAACTTAAACATAGAAAAGTACAAGTCAAAGGAGCTGACAAAGCCATCAGGGTACAACAGGCATGTGAAAAACATGAGGATAAATTTCTAGTTGAAATTTAGCAGGGAAAAGCAAATTTTCCTTTACTCTTTGGTAACTGGAAAGAAACAAGAGACTCAGCTATGAAGATTTAACACTGGACTTTACAGATACTTTAGAGACAACATGTTATAAACTTCCACACAAGGAATTCTTTAAACCTACTTTTGCAAGAGTCATTTTAGTTTTTCTACTTTCAAAGCCTTTGACAACATATCAACAAGTCTATCAGCACTTAATATACATATATTTGTTTGCCTGACTTGCCCTGCTTCTGAGATCTGCTTTGATGATCTCACCTTCAGTTTCTCTACCTTGTTTCCCAAAAATGGGGAATTGTTTGGTATTTCGGGACATTCAGGCTGCTACTCAAGCCAAGCCACCAAATCCCCTCAAATTTCTGGGAAAATGCATTCTCACTGGCAAATAGGAAGAGGCTCATTTATGCCTAACACAACACAGTCTCCTTACACATGAATTTTCTCAACTCTTACTAGTCTTTTTTTTTAAATACAGAAAAAAAAAATTAGAATATTTCTTTGCTAACACTCATTTTGCTGCAAAGCTAATGAAACACATGGATTGTACTAGTCAGACAAGTATGCAGAAAAAATAAAATAATAGCAGATTGTATATCTGATCATGTCTTCTAATAATATTTTACTGTGTAATTTTACAGTTCTAATAGAAGAGTAGAATATTATTTGGAGCCTAACATCTGCCAAGACCACCTCCTTCCACTACATAACATTCATACTATCTGACTACATTTTAAACAAGTAGCTGATCACATCAAATCACCAGTACTCAGTGGCTTAAAGCAGATACCAAAACATTTCAAGCCTGAGTTAAATCAAATGCTAAAAACAGAATAGGAACTGAAACAGAGAAACAGATTAAAGTAGTTTGGACAGATTGTTGGCAGCTACTCATGCCCTGAAGATAAACTTTTACCTAGCCGTATGTGCAAAACTTAACTCTAGTCATTTATCATTCTCTATAGCAATAGATTTTCAAAGCATTTTAGTTTCCAGACAGGTAGATTTTACAACACTTGTTTTCTAAACATAATAGAAAATTCCAGAATGTGTGACAAATGCAACTCCTTCAGCCTTATTATTCTGCAGTAGCTGGTTTTATGAAGAAATAAAAAGTGACAGCAGCTGCACAACAGAATTCAAAACTGACATTTTCTCCTCTGGTTTGATTTTCAAATATCTGAAGTTCCAGGCCAGGCTGGGACCGAGACAATCAAGTTATTTGTAGAACACTCACTCCTAACTGTCCAGAATATATAGACAGTACTAGCATCACCTTTATTATATTTTTCCTTGCAGTGAGTTTGGAGTTTCATTCTTTGATATAAATGTTCTACTAATATTTGCTTTTTAAGACCTACAAAACTAGGTATTTTAAATAAGTAAAACGTAGTTGGGAGCACAATGCTCTCTTTTTCTATAGAAATGCTTAAGAACTCATAATTTTCAAAAAAATGTCTTTAATGAGCAGACATTGTTTGAGATGGTAGACTCTGGTGTATACCTTTACTGGTTAACTCACAGCTCCTTCCAACAGAAAATCAACTTGCATGAATGATTATTTAGGCTTGTACTTGCATTGCAGAGTTTATGCCAGTTAAATGGTTTGCATTTTAAATAAAAATCGCATCTGAGAATTATATTGCTACAGAAATGAATTGCTACAAAGCCTCAAAATAAAAATTATTTTCCTGTTTTATTCCCACATTTTCCTTATACCATTGTTGTTAAAGTAATTACAAGTAAAGAATCTTGAAAACTTAACTACAAATTTTAATGCAAGGGAGATGACTCTTTTTGCTACAATTCTAAAAAGTATAAAGATGTTTGCAACTAGTATTTTATGCCTGAGCAAAAATACCATTTTTAAATAATTTCATAAGTGGTATACAAAACACTGATCTATGCAATGGAAAATGTCCACGGGGACCTTGACAAGCTGGAGAAATTGGCTGACGAGCAAGCACCAGAACAATGTAAGAGTGACCTGAAAAATCCTGCATGCAGCAACTGTGCAACTTGCATTACTTTGGAAAGAGTTAAATGTTCTTCACAAAGGACTGTAAGAATTTTTAAATGATTTTCCATTTCCCTACTGCTTGCATTGCACAGCTGTAGTGGAGGACAGTGTTTTGCAATGTCCACACCACTAAGTTATTATGTACTGGATTTAAGGACAAACAGTCCAAAACTGGTTTATGATAAAAACGTTTGCATGAGAGTATGCACGACAGCAGTGGAACTGATCAGCCATTGGATGTTGCTCCTTCCAGAGTATCACCTCTACAATTAAAAAAAAACCAAACCAAAACAAAAACCTATTTTGTGAATTTAGTAGCTGTTGCGAAATCTAAAGCAGCTGAGATATTAAAATAAATTTGTGACTTTATTTTACCAGACATCTACATATACATCTTTTTTATGAACTTTTACAAGTTTGTTAAAAGAGAAATATTTTAATGCAGTACTCTCACTCTTGAAAAAAAATCCTACTTTTCCAGAAGCAATGGCTGTTACTCTACATGAAATCAAATGTCTACCAAAAAATTTAACTCTATGCAGAAGACTTGTGCTAGGAAAGAAGACTATGGGCAGGAAAGCTGAAGCAGACCAGGAAAACCACTTCCTATTCACCCTTTGGAAGTTCAGTTTCACCAGAAAAGGCTAAAGAGAAAATGCAGCTCTATCTTCCATATCATCACAAAGCACTATCTGTGACAAAGAGGAGTTGGGAACAATCAAAAGAGTTTGACTAAGATTAAGCAATTCTACTCCTGCAGTACCCTTCCAGCACTGTGATTAGTCTGTCATAGGCCTAAGTAGTTAGCAGTAATACAGAAACAATCTTTTGCAGTCCTAGTGTCCATGGAGCATATCACAAGACTTAAAACTTTTTACCCCTTGGCTATTCCAGCTGCAGATGTACACAATTAGTTCCTTTAGCTGTAATTCCATGTACAATGCTATTCTGCCATGCCATTTTTCTACCAGCAACTTTTGACTTGTGGCCGATTTCAACCTAGTTTGGCAGCACAATGGACTCAAAACTAGCAAGTTCCCTGAGTTTTTGTGAAACAAGAGAGGATGAAAGAGCCATATGAATAAAAGAAAAGCCAAGCTGGTAACTCCCAACAGTTATCTGTTCCAGGACCTAGCAAAAATTGATAGCTAAAATCAACATTTGCTTAGCTCAGAACTTGCCACTACATTTGCCAGCTTTTCACCATGAATAATAACAATCTGGAATTATTAGAGGCATGTAAATAAAAAGCTTGTCTGGAAAAAAAATAAGCTTAATTCATTCTTTTTTGACACTTTGTAGTCACCCTATAAAGTTTGTATTCCTCTCAAAATTTCACATTTGAAAGTAGAAAGAGCACAAATTCCAGAAACACTGAGTCTTACAGTCACATGCACCAGATTTTCTGGCAGGACCAGACCAATGCTCAGAGCACATGTTACCATAGGAATACCTGAGCTGGATCAGAAGCCAGACACTGCACCAAGGCACAGCCAATGAGGAGTGCAAGGACTGTAGCTCACAGAAGGAAAGAGTTTATCTTTGAAATTTTTCTTGTGTTTTTACACACACAGTATCTTTGATGCTCCCATAATGAAGTTGTTAACACACGCTTCAGTTGGCAGTTTCTGGGGACAAATATAAAGTTATATGATGATCTCTGGAATGCCCTGTCTAGCCTTTGATTTTTGATTGAGATGGCATATAGGCAAATGAAATGCAGAGAACATGCCGAACAAATTAAAAATGATCCTGGAAAGTTTTGTTAAGGGCCGCTTAAGATCTAGTTTAATTTCAGCAAGGGAGTTTTGTGTTGGTGTAACAGAGATCTTGCCTACATTTGCATAACAGCTTTACTCTAATGTAGTCAGTTGATTTTGGCATGCTGCCTGCTTGTACAGAAAATGAAAATAACCTTTAAACCATCTTTTGCAGCCAGCTCAGCATGAACATTTCCTTTTATTTGGTGGAAAGCTGATAAATGGGACAAATCATCCAAATTTCTTGTCACTTCTGCCATATATAATGAATAAAATCAAGATTCAGTCATAGATAATCCCCTCCTACCTTTTCAAATACATACAACTCCAACATATTGCTCCACAAGCTTTTCATGCCTAATTTTTATAAATTGTTTTTCTTTATTTTGGAAGTCCATGAAAATCTTTTGGAAACCTCTGTTATGCAGGGAGCCAGACAGCAGCAAAGAATTCACATTTGAGGAATGATTTCCACCTGCTCCATCCCCCTGGGAAGTAATTCTGACTGAAAATACGAACAGCCATCTAGCTGCCTCCATCCATGAAGGAGAGGAATACGAGTGTTACAGACTGTCACATGAATACCAAAGAAAGTGCCACCGATATGAGCCTTTAGATTATAACTTCTGTAAAGTCTGATTAATAAACATAGGAAACTTAGAAATTAGATACAGGCACACAATTGACATCGAGTTATTATAGCAGATCTTTGAAGAGATCATTCTACCTAAAAGACAATGCATTTGATAAAGATAAAATATACCTAATAAGAAATTAGTTTTATCAAAATAAGCTTGATAACCCAGAATGCAGCTTCTGCTATGCACAGTTAAAAATATCCTAGAAAACTCTAAAAATGCAATTGGGGGTGGGGGGGTAAGTTTCTGGATGAACTTTGTAAGCTGTCTATTTATAACTCAAATTGCTTCTTCTTTTGAGTGATGATGTAGGATACTGCAGTGCTGCAGACTGCATTAATATGTAATGTAAATATTGAAGCTGGAAAATTGTACTTTACCCCAAAAGAAGCTTACAAGGAGGTTTGGATTTTGAGATTAGTTCAAACTCTCTAAAGAGTTCATTACTCTTTAGAGATTTATAGTAAGAAGCTATAGTTAAACTGCTTTATTACACAGGAGATAAAATTACATATAGATAAAACCATGCAAAAACTATTTCACAAAGTACTTACAAGTTTCAACTATAAATTAAAGCATAAATCAGTCAAAACTGCAACATCAGGAAGAAACAATTACAGATGTAAGTGTTCACTCTTTAGTCAAAAAACAATTAATGCCATATGCTTGAAGTTTAGGAAATTATTTTTGCATGGTTTTGCTTTCTTTTTTTGTTTTTAAAGAAGTGCAGCACCAATAAAACTAGTTAACCTGTTGCTTGTAAACAGAAAATTAGGCTTTTTAATAGATTGGGGTTCTGAGAGGGAATAAAAATAAAATCCCTGTATCCTGAACCAGAGGATGGTTAACAAAAATGGAGCTTATATCAGACCAGTAGAAGACTTTGTCACTCCAGGCCAGTTATAGATGTCCACTGCATGTAATCGGCATCAACAAGACACAGTAACTATACAGAAATTTCTTCTTTTAGCAAATATATAGCTCTCCCGGAGTTCCATAGGCTATCAGAAGTATTTTTGTCTTCTCTTTCAAATGATCTCTACAAATTTAGGCTTTTATCTGAAATATATGATAGAACTTCAGTGCCACAGTGAAATACTATGTGCCACTAATATGGAGCTTACCAATATCACAGCTATTAGCTTTGTGAAATTTAGTGCTGTCTGACAAATACCAGACAGTTCTTCAGGATCTGAAGAGAAATGGTAATATAAAGGAGGAAAACTCATTTGAGTTATACACAGGGGCATCCAGTAGTAATTTCTAAAGTTTACAAAACAGTTATAATTTATAGGGTTCCTATAAAGGAAATATTTGTTTCTCAAAGATTAAGAGTAGTCCCCTATCACCATGTGAAGAGAAATGGAGGTAACAAGCAGCACTTTTCTTTCTCTCGTGCAAGAAAATTCCTGGGGTTTTGGCTTTTTTTTTTTTTTTGACTGACTAAAAAGGCAGTATTATTTCAAAGTAAAAGAACCAAAAAAAGTTATTTCAGGAGTTCAGATCATTGTAATAAATTTTTCCAAAAATAGTTATTTTAAACATATATTAGGAGGTTCAGATTTGAGTTCTTGCAAATGTAGTAACAGAAACACAATCAGATGACATTTAAAGGTATGTTGCAAGACAATGATCAGTTGTAAATCATGTCAAAATGTGAAAATAATGACAAATCATGCTAATCAAATGCAGTCTTATAAATCTATTTGCTAAATATTTTTAGCATTTTTAATATTTAAATCTTCTGTTAAAACAGTTCATAAAACCACTCATGTAGAGAAACATATCTATAGAAGTCTCATGTTGGCAGTAAGACTACCTCTGGTTTATAGTCCAAGCATAACGTGTTTGTCACATATGGACTCTCTCCCATTAATCTGATGAAGGAAGAGCTCCATCAATCTATTCAACCATTTCAAATTGGCCACAGTGTACAATCTAAAATTCTACCAAAACTACCAACCATGTAATCAATAAGAATTGTGGTTACATTATCATGTAACCAATGTGAATTGTGAAAACATACCTGTTTTTTCCGAGGTTCTCAGAAACACCATGTCAGATGGGATTCGTTGATTCTGAGAGAAGAAGACAGAAAAAAGGTATATTTTTTCTAAGTACAAAAAAAGTGAATTCCAATCAAAAGTCCAGTAAGATCTATCACCAAAAGGTCACAGTTGGATTGAAACTCAATTAAAATAGGATTTCTCACAGTACTTTACATTCAGCATTTGCAATTCAGAAATCAATATTTTCGAAAAATTATACCATAAGCAAACAACAGCTAATCCTTTCAGATGTTGTTTATAAGTGAATCATAAATACCTGAAGAACAGATTAACATTTTCTTGACTGAAAACAGTACTTCAAGTATATAAATATGTAATCAAAATATTTTAAAACATAGTTTCACTGAGCAAAACTCTGACTTCAGTTAGCACACATAACGGAAAAAAAAAAGAAGGTAAGTTTAAAATATCTGTCTTGGCACTCATGTTGCAAATGTTATGTATACCGAGCATTCTTCTCTCTTCCAATACACACAAACACACACAGGGGAAATAGCAAATTAGGGAACAGCATTTTCCTATTCCACATATGTAAAATTAACAAAATTTCTTCCTCACTAAGACACAGAATCACATGCACAGTCAGATGTACCTGTTATGTCATTTCCCCTTCCAGCACGGAATTGTCTGTATCAAGTTTTCAATTATATGTTCCTCACAGAAAGGCTTTCTAAGCTTTTGCAGGTTTAAAAAAGATGAACAATACCAGCCTTCCACACACATGGGATCTGCTACACGACTACCCAAATCCTCAGCTCCCTTTCCACTTGTTCCCAAGGCATCTACCAGCACCAGTTACACATGGCCAACACAGGATTTAGGAATGAAACACCAGAGAAAGGAAAAATAACCAACATATCAAAATTTGCAAGACACAGGACTCGAAAGGTAAAAAAAAGGTTTTCCATTAATCCACAGAAACCTTCCCAAAATCAGCATGTCACCACAACAGTGCCATTTGGAATAGTGTAATCTGAAGAGATCTGCCAGAGTCAACTGTCAGGCTATGTGTTATATGGGCTTAGCTTCCAAAATATCATGATGCAAACTCTCTGAATCTCCAGTACTTCTCACCACTCCTTGTAACATACTCTCAGCAACACCAGTTTATAAATGGGACTGGAAGCAATTGTAACTGTATTCTCTATGGGAAGTTCCATAAAGAGGGGCCATAACGGGCTACAGAGAGGGCTACTATCATAAGCAAAGATGATGCTTGAAAAAGGAGGAAATTGGAAAACACTAAAACACAGATGCATGTTTTAGTCTACCTGAAAATTCTACATAGGTAGCAAAAAGCCATCTGCATAACTTAAAATGACGCATTTTCATCCATTAGTATTTCCTAATCTGCATCACATCCCATTTTAACTCTTTATGCTTTTACAAAGTTTACTTGCTTGTAATCCAACACTATTCACCTTGAAGAGGCTGTTCATCTGTAACTAGTACAGCATTTCTTTGAATCTTGTCCTATAAGAGCTAATAATTAAGGTTGTAGTGAAATTTATTATCCACCATGAGCCCAGATTCAAGGAGGAATATCTTGTTCAAATTTGGAAAAAAAAATGCAGAAAAAATGTTAACCTTAAACTATATTATTTTGCACCTCTTAGAAAGAAAAAAAGAGGAAAAGGAAAAGGCAACTTCAAAATTAAATAATTCTGTCCTTAAATGACAATAACAATTAAACAGATATCCAGTCTTAATATAGATTAGCTATACATTTTTGCAGCTCCCCTGCCAGCTCTGACATAAATCCATTACATGAGTTTCAGGTTACTGACTTCATGCCTACAAACTTCCAGCTACTTGTAAACAAACTAAAACACTTCACTAACATCCAAAAATTTTGCAAAAATAACTGTCAAATGATCTGATACTGAATTAAATAGAAGTTCTGGTAATACAAAGGAGGTACCTAAAAGTCACTACCAATTTCCACTGAGGACACATTTAAGTTCACACTGACTGAATGAAACATTAGCTTGGTACAGAGTATCCAAGATTCAGATACTTTATGCCTGACAAAACTGGGCAGAATCATAGCATATCTGAAGTTGGAAGGGACCCATAAGGATCACAGAGTCCAACTCCCTGCTGCTTTAAGGACTATCTATGACTAAGTCATTTGACTAATAGCAGTATTCAGACAGTCCTTGAACTCAAACAGGTTTGGTGCCAGGATCACTTCTCTGGGAATCCTGTTCAGTGACTAGCCTTTTCCCATAACTTTCCCTAACACAGCTTCATTCATAGAATCATAGAATGGTTTGGGTTGGAAGGGACCTTAAATATCATCTTGTTCCAACCCTCTGCTATGGGCAGGAACACCTTTCACTAGACCAGGTTGCTCAAAGCCCCATCCATCCTGACCTTTAACACTTCTAGGGACAGGGGATACACAGCTTCTCTGAGCAATCTGTTTCAGTGTCTCACCACCATCACAGTGAAGAATTTCTGGCTACTATCTAATCTGTATCCACCCTTTTTCAATTTAAAGCCATTACTCCTTGTACTGTCACTGCATACCATTGTGATTCCATTTCCTCGTGTCCTGACACTGATCACCAGAGGGTGATCAGCAACTCCTCCCCCTCTACCCCCAATAAGAAAGTTATAGACTGTGATCAAATCAGTCATGTGAATATTTCTCATTTTAATGCAAAAACTAGATATTGATTTTGCCTTCTTTTGTGTTCGCTCTTGCTCATTTTTCTTTCCTGTAAAATAATGAAACCTTTTCTGCATATATGTATCTGAATGTATCCTACCATGTAGGGTAGTGAGACTGAGTTGTCTTTAAAGTATTTCAAATTGACATCTTGTTTTATTATCAGATTTTTCATAATTTGGAAGTGGACAGAAAGACACTACAGGAGTACTAGGCACCAAAAACATTGTCACTATTATTGCTGACTCTGGAGAGCAAAGATAGCCCTGCAGATACATACCTAGTCACTATAAAAGTGTGACTACATAGAAACAGATGGTAAGTATGCTACAAAAATCTTTAACATCTCATTATGGAGAAAATTAAATTCTGTTGAACATTGTCACAGTCAAACAGCAGCAGTATGTCAATCACGTTAGCCCTCTCATGTCATATTTATCAAAGTAGAACAAGTTAAAATGACAACAGATACAACTTCAAGCATTCAGAAGAAACCCATGAAAAAAACTACATAATCTCAATTACCGTGGAGATTATACCGGAAATGCTTATTAAAATATACTGAAATTCGAATATGTAAGTAATGGAAATTACTGAATACATTGTTTTTCTTGAATCTGGGCAGAATTAGAGATCCAGAGAAGGAAGGCTCTGTTTATCTCAGTGTTTACAGACTTCAGTCCTAGAGATCTAACTACAGCCAGCCAATGGTCAATACAAGGCAAGTGCTTCCCCAGCTCTAGGGTTCCCATAAGTAACTATGCCATCCAGGAATACCAGCCAAACTGGTAAACAAGAAACCCATAAAGACATTGATACTTCCCTGCAACACAGACTACAATATTCACTTAAAAATACTCTTCTCGTAGCTTTCAAATTAATTTTATGTTTTTCTCATGTTATTATCAAGAAATTGTTGTTTACATAAATTTTTCCTGTTCCCTAGTCAGTCTTCCAATTCTCCTCAATTGTGCATAGCTACAGACCCCTGGAATTCTGCATTTGCTGTCCTTCCTTCTCCAGGCATGCAATGGACCATGTACTTCTATCATTAACTAAAATACTCCCACTTGCTTCTGAGTTATAAATAGAACAGGCACTTCCCAGTTATCTTCCTGGATCTGCATGCTGTGAAATACTTCATGTTAGCATTAGCTGCAATCTTTGCAAATACTGGACTAATTTCACTTTGCACACAAGATTAAAGTAAAAATTGTGTACCTTTACCGCTCCAAGAAAAACTCTCAAGGTTTGAAGAAAAAGCTCTTCTCATGCTTTAAATCACTATTATGTGTTGTTAAATGTTGTCTCATAAATCTGTAGTTATTATTATTAATTAAACATGTTGTTGAGTTTTATGGCCTCCTCCCATCTCCAAAATGTATTCCAAACAGTCAATAAGGTACAGTGTCTAAATAACAATATCTGAACTCAACAACTCATCCTTTCAATTGTCTTATTTAGGAACACTATGCACATCTCTGCTTCCACTGCAAACTAAAACGTATATCTTAACACAAGCCAAGGAGAACATCCAGAAGTAGCATGACTGCTCAAGGCATTGTTCAGCTAACAGATATGAATGTCTTTGAGCTTTTAAAATTAGGCAATGTTTTCATCTGTTCAGGCTTCATCCTGCCTACTACTAGTGCAATATGAAATTTTCAATTGGAACAACAGATTTATTACTTTAAACTATTTTAAGCATATTACAGTCACTTAAGAAATACTTTGAAATTAATTAGGACTATTAAAAAAAAAGACGATCACAGGATATTAAAAGTTTAAATCTAGAAGAGCCTTTCACCTAAGCTGTTAGTATTTGTGATGCAGTCACTAGTTAACATATAGATCTTCAGCTCAAGTGAGTCATTAATTTCACTGCAGATGCTGTTGATGCATCTACCAGTCAAATACAATGTTAACTTGTTTCTCTGCCATTAGAATGAGCAATTGAACATTTCACTCCTGACTGGTTCTTTGGCTTAAGAGTCATACTCTGAAATTGAAAACTGCTTGCTCCAACAAAATACACTCCTCAACAGAACCAGAAAACATTTAATTTCATTAGCCTGAAAGCACCCCCAGCTAGGTCAAAAGGAAAAAAGACAGCTCTGCTGGGGCAGTAGGGAGCTTGAAGCTGAAATACTACATTCAAACCATTATATGCATCTTACTGACAATACCTGACTCAAATCTTCATCAAAAAGCCCATTAATCATTATTTCTCTAAATCCTTAAACATTACTTTTTTCATTAGAAACTTCAGGTACTCACAACATATGAGATCTAAGCTACTGCAAATACTGCTAAAATAGCAACTTCATGCATGACAGAATGATCCCCAAAGTAACTCCAGTTTTCCAAATTCTACTATAATCCCACAGACAGATGGATCACAGTGAATTTCAGGAAAGGCAGATTATCTAAGTAGCCATCAGAGTCTTCCCTGCACTCTATAATAATTAATTCCAGGTTTAGGGTTCAAGAAGGGCCAAAAACTTTCCTAATAAAAATCAAAGCAAATATCTCAGTCTCCTAGAAGTTCTGGAATAGGCAGAAGCAAGCACATGCAAGCCAATTCCACCTGCATTCTGAAGTAACAAGGTATAAAGCAAAACTGATGTACAGGCCAGACATACCAGTGCCTTTATTGTACAGCCCAGTACTTGCTGCTCAGAAGGGCCCAAAAAGATATAAGGTACACAGAGCAGAGAAAAAAGAACAGGAAAAAAGCAAGAAATGGTGAAAACTACATGAAAATATATCTATTTTAAGCTGAGAGCAGCAAGCCAAATGAGATCTGGGTGTATTGTTTTTTTCTTTGAACTATAAGAAATAGAAAGGAAGGAAACAGAAGTTTTCCAAAGCAAGCAGAAGTAGATACAAGGTTCAATTTGAGGTGCCTCCTTCCAGTATCTCAATGAATCAGCTCTCTGATGCAAAGTGTGATGGTAATTAGTTGCAGGCACCAGAAAGTGAGTCACTTTTCCAGAATCATTTTAAGCAAAAATAGTTACCTCTGAAAACAAATTTAAGCTGACTTCTAAGATCACAATAATTTCTTAGTAGCCCAGAAAGGCAACTGAAATAAGCAACAATCTTTATTATAACGTTTATAATGTTGTAATTAGATGAAGGAAGAATTCACAGCTTTCACTCACCATCTGCAAACAAACTGGAAAGCTTTCTGTCCATTAAAAAACATATAAACTTTCTTATTATTTAATTATATATAGTTAGATACATATTATATTAAAATTACACAAATATATAAATATACATACACACATGTATAAATAAAGATGATCCTTGAAAGTTTCAGACAGAGAAACACCGATTCAACATCAGAAGGAAGGTATCAGTAAGGAGGCATCTTAAAACATTCAGCAGAGCACATTTCAGGGAATTTAATCTGGTAGTTGCATTCCCTTCACAAGATTGATTTAACCATGTAACGATTCATAAAATATAAATATATAAATTCAATTAAAATATAATTAATTCTATAATAGACTTCCTTGAAGATTCTAAAATAGGACTTGAACTAAAATACTAGCTATTTAGGACTTCACAGATAAGTACCTTGATACACTTTTCTTCAGAAGATAATTAGCATGTTAATAATCTTTAGTCTCTAAAATATATTTTAAAAGTATCAACCTTTTCCACTATGATGAGGTCTCCAACTTGTATGTCTGAACTCTTAACTTGCACTTTACCTTAAAAAAAAAAAGAAGAAATGTAATCAACATTAATAAAGAATAACAAGAATATAAATTCCAGAATGCAAGTGTTATTTATAGATGCTACTAATTGATACAAAACAGATCTCTGCTGAATACATTGATAAATACATTTCATCTGTTTGAATAAATAACCCAGTGGTTTAAAAAATTCCACTTTTGTAACCAGTTAGCCACTGTAGAAGTATTAGAGGAAAAATACTTATGGCAGATGCTCTAGTCTGATCTATAGTATCTGTAATAGAGTTGCAAAATTGGAAAAAACAGTTTTCCCATCTACTAGGCAGCACTTCTGTCTGAGAAGAATTGTTAGGTTTATAGTCATGGAGCAGTCTTGCACATATGAGCTGTTATTCACAGCACAGTTACCAACAGGTGTCTTTGCTTGACCACTGAAGTTCCTGATGTAATTGTCGGCACTGTCTGATAATGTTGGCAATTATAGCAGAAAAGACTTAAAACTCTCTGAAGTCAAAGAAATGCATAAAGATTTAATTCTAGAAAAGTAAAATGTCAAAAGTTGAAATAGAAGTTTTTCATTCTCTAAAGCTGCCCATTCAGTAACTGTTGTGAACAACTCACTCAAAAATATATACATTTTCCTGTTTAATTTCCATACATTCTGTAGGGTATTATTATTTTTAAGACCTTAAGTTTTAACATTCTTATTTGATGGACTGGAAAACTGAGACAGAGTTGTTAAGCTATTGCCCAAAATATGTTATTATTCATCTTGAATATTGAATATATATTGAATATTGATATTGAGTTATTAGAATTCAGGAGTTCTAGTCCCAGGTCTACAACTCCAAAATAAAGTGGCTTCCCTGAGTTAAAAACAAATGAAAACCCAAAATTCCCTGAGGATATAAACACACACACATATTTGAATAGCCTCCTGAGCCCCTGTAAGTATGATCTTCCCTCAACAGAAATACTACCACAATTCCAAGCAGCAGGTAAAAGATGGAAATCATGTCAAAACATGGCAAGGTGTTAGAGTTCTAAATGACAAGTGGAATGAATCAGAACAGAAGACACACAAAAGCACAGAATGAGCAGCAAAAAGTTTGAAGTTCAGTCAAAAATACTATGAGTAGCAGATTTGTCAATGCACAGTCACATCTCATTTATACTAAGTATAGCAAAGAAAACTAGGGTAGGATGCAAATCCACGAGACCCTTCTCATTACAACTCTCAGTAAAGAAAGACCATAATTCCTTATACTTATATTTACATTTAGTAAAAGGCAGTAAGATTGACATTATGAGTAATTATTTTGAGTACTTGCTCTTTAAAATTTCATGCAAAAGCAGCAGCTGCTTTATGTCTAATTCAGTCAATAATAGATGTATTCCTGTAACATACAGCTAATATTTAATACATTTTCCATTAAAATAGCACTTCAAAAATGTGCAATGTCAGGAAAAATCACAATTTTTCTTTGGCCTGTCTGCAAAGTTACTTCTGAGAGCCAGACTTTGCTACTGATAGCGACCTTTTACACTAGTTCAATTTTTCACTTGCCATAAGCACTTTCTGTCCTCTGCTCTCAAATATAAGACAAATGCTATCTTCAATAAATAAATTTGTGAGGTGAGAGGAAGTAAGAGAAGACTGCTGAAAGTATAAAAAGCTGTAACAAGAACATCAGCAATTCTCTACAAGAATTTCAAGATACCTATAGATATTAAATTAGTGTCAGTGCTTCAAAATATTTTTTTTTTAATTTAAAGTAACTAAAGCTCAACCACTAAAAGAACAGTCTGACATAAAATCAACATATTTCACCTGCTTACCTACACAAGCCTGTGAATTCTCCTTAAAAATTTGGAAGTTTTGACCAGAAGTGAATAGGATATACCAGAGGAAACATTGTCACGTTACTTTGCTTTCTAAATTTGCTGGTTTATCAAAAGAATAGCATTACCTATATTGTTTTCTATTCTTCTGCTAAAAATTTTCATCAATTTATCAGTCAATCACTTGATTATAGCAGTAACAGCCACAAAAATTCTAGTATGAGCTATGTCAAGTCACAGATCTACACTACCTATACAGTCATGTATGAGTAAAACTATTTAGAGGTACTAACCAAATGTAACTACTGGCAATTTTATCAGCTTAAACAATCAGATTTTCACAGTCAGGCCATAACTGCACCTACAGTAAAGACCAAAAGACACTAAGCCTGAAAGACCAAGAGAAGGTAGAACATGATGTAGGGCAGATATAAAGCAAAGATTTATGGTGCCAAGTACACCAAAAAGAACGCACACTGCACCTGTGTTTGTACTTCATTTAGCAACTCCAGGAATCTCTCTTAATGAATTGAAAAGTTTCCTCATCAGACTGTTTTCTAGGTGGCTTAGTATAACAGAGAATGCTCTCTTCATTAGACACTAACATGTCTTGTTGGATCATCCCTTACATCCTCGCACATAAGGAAAAGGCCTTTCATACGTACAGGACAATTCTACAATAAATTTGAATGGCAGGATATATTACATTAAATATTAAATTACAAAATGCGGCAGTAATTAAAAAAGTAACTTAAAATTCTGGAAAGTCAACATAAAGCTTTCTTTCATGCTAGCAAAAATGAGACTCATTAGATATCATTTCAGAGAACATTAAAATAATGCAGTACTACATCTTAGTGAAGATGCATTTAGGAAAAAAAGACACAATGTTATTCACTGCATAAATTATTTTTGCAAACTATTTTTTCTCTAAAAACATCTCCATAGCAAAACGCACTTCACCATCTGTGTAATTACCAATAAAAAGTCCAAAGCTGTCAGAAGTGGCTGCGCATCCAAACTTTATAGTCCACCAAGGCGTAAGGCTTTCGCCTAAAGCAATGTATAAAATTATGCAGAACAGGAACACTGAAATGTGTCTGTAGTAAGTCATTTTACTCCCAAGATAAAGCCAGTTTAAATGAACTGCAATGATTTGAAAAACTAATAAATATCTCGTATGTGCTAACAAGTACTTCACGCAAAAAAATAGGAAATGAAGTAAACAAAATGTGGGTATAAACTATGCTTCATTTTATTAAAAAGTGTCTCCATCACCTGACTGCCACTCTTGAAAGAACAGACACTTCTGAAAACAGCATTTTCAAATTCTTTTAAAGTTGCTATTGCACCTTACCCGTGGTACCTTTAATACTGTCTGAAGTACGGTTTGTGGAGTTAGTAATGGCGCCTGTCTCTAACCCATACATACAAAACTCTTTTGACTGATGGCAGTGTAGACCTTTGAAAGCTCTTCCTGATATCTATTAGCCTGAACTGTCAGCATAATTAGAGTACACATAATATAACAGGAAGCTGGAGGACAACACAGCAGGCAGGCAGCAGAGGAAAAGTACCATTGAGTCCAAGATGAGGATGCTGATCTTTCAGAGCAAGTGTTGTCTGTAGGTTGTTCTTTCAAACTCCATCTTATATAGTGAAGTAAGGTTAGTCTTTAACCACCAATTGTAAAACTCTACAAAAAAGCTTCCTAGCTTCTCTCCTACGTGTCCTGTCTACTCTTGGGTAAAATTCTTCCTTATCCAACCTCCTCAATGCTGCAAAAAAGTGGAATAACAGTCCCCTTGATTTTTCCTCTCTTCTGGCTCTATTTAAAATTCTTTCTTACATTAAAATTTCAAATTCTGTTTCTGTTGACAGCACTGATTCCCTAATCAGACAAAATTTATGTAATTTTTTTAAAAACTTGTCTGTTGCAAATGATCTGAATGTCAGGAATAAAATCATCAGTAGGTCTGAAATGTTACAAGCAATAACGACCTAAAATGTGGTACCTCTAAATTCAGATATAGTGTAGTTTCTTAATGAACTGGCTTTTCAAAGCAGAGGGACAACCTGTTCTTGAAGAGCTGAAATCACTTTGGGTCTCCAAAAGAAACATACTAGCTTTCATACTTTTTCCTCTTGTATAATAATTAGTGGTTATTGATATTTTCCTAATTTCACACAATTTTAAATGTATGTTTTCAACACGATTACATTCCTTAATAGCTTTTAAGGATACAGCCAAGACCTAAGCTTTCACACCTGAATCCTGTATGGAATTATTTCATTGAACTTTTCTCTCCTGACATTCAATTTTTCTTTTGTTTTGCAGGTTGCAAAGTGAGAGTTCTGCAACACGTTAAACATCATGAGATAAAGTGACAGATGCAGGCCTCTTCTGCTACTAGTAATTGTGACTACAATAGTAAGTTATTTTCTTCTTGATATTTTTTTTAATTGGAAACTTCAGTAACACTGCACAGACAAACCTCACCAGGAAAGGTTCAGAACTGCCAACTTCAAGAATGGAAAGGGAGAAAAGAAAAGTTAAAATTTCTTTACAATTTTATTATCCAATTGGCTTTTAACAGTCTAATGAAATAGATAATAGCCTGTTTATAAACTTGAGGTGATTCTGCTTCAGAATAGAAGTCTTTTATAGGCACTTAACTGGGCATACCTAAGTGCACAAGAGTATAAAGTAGTGTACAGTAGTGTATAGGTAAAGCCTATACACTACTGTATACTGTATATAAGCCTGTATCAAAAGTATAATTGTCCTTCAGGTAAGAAAAACAGAAGACCTCCCAAACCTGCATGCCTAGGTTTAAATTTTTTCCCACTGCAGTTTTCTACTCTAGAAAAGGATATGCCGCTGAACTGCTCTGAAACAGAAATTCCTCTTTCCAACTTAAAATTGAATGCTGACTGAAAACTGTCTATTAAGGATCTGCAGACTTTCATATGCAGCAAAGCAGATTTTGCAGCAAACATCTTGATAAGATTAGGACAGCAGAATTGTTCATACAATGAACAATGTAATATGTTCAATACAATAATCAAGCATCAAGTAAACAAAGGAAAAGAATCACATGACAGACATGAGACAGGTACACTTAATTGACGTGCTCACTTAAATCTTCAATGCATTTACTGATTTGCATGTTTCATCACTTGCCATGAAGGGTTCAAAAAATAGAAACAATTCAAACTTCATGGTTAGCAGGTTCACCAGCTCACAAAGTGCAAAGTTACACACTGCGAATTCAACAAGGGGTGACCATGCAACATAGGGAGCTTTTCCATGTTACATGTCAAATAGGGAACTGCATATCACTGAATATCATGAATCAGAATTAGCCTATGGATGTTAACCTGTCCAACTGCAAATAAGTAACACTTAAAGGAGATGCCCCATTCCCCCTTGATTTCCTGCTCTGAACAGCTCATAATTATTTTAAAAAGCTGATTACAATAAATACATCTTCAAGATTTTGAATTAGTAGAAAGAAATTCTAAGTCTTCAACAGTTACTAGTATGAATACTCTTAACCTCAAAAATTGGTAGTTGTTACACTAGCAACATGTAAGTCATAAGACAGCATTCACATGTTTTACATGTTTAGTATTCCCCAAGACTAAGGAAGACTCCAATGGAAAGTTAAGCCTGATAGATAGTCACAAACTCTCCAATTTTAATTTTCTGCAGCACTGTATAAAAAAAAGAATTGTTTATACAAATCAGCCAACCCACAATATTTTTATGGAAATAATTAATCATAACTTAGATCCCAATAACTTCTATTGCAACAAATATGTCTATTTTCCTTTAGTAAACACATAATTTGGAAAACAACTAACTAGACATGATTTTCATTAAATTTTCATTTTTATCAAACAAAACTGAACACTGAGCCTTGTTAATTTTAACTTTTTCTACTGTCTAGTTTGAGCAGGGGAAACCTGCTTAACATCTCTATGTCAGTTTCTCTCACTTTAAGATGGAAAAAAATAAATATTTCAAATAGAAGTCTGTAAAACTAGCACAAGTCATAAAATCATTAGGAAAAAAAAATGCTAGAGCAGTATAAAGTGCAGTTCCACTCTGAAAAGTGACTCTTAAGAGTGGCATCAGTTTTCAGGCTTTTAATTAAATCAGTATCAAGTTTGTTCATTCACAAGAAACAAAGCCTTCTTTCTCCAAACCATTAGCCTGTACTTTAGTATAGTAGGCCTAACTAAATTTTTCCACTTGAAGAATACTGTCAACATGAAAAAATTAGGTAATTATATTGAAAGTTACTTTTAAAAATAGTCTATGGAAGCACAGTACTTGATTTTATTAATTTACACAGACAAATAAGATAAACCTACATCTTTTTTAAACATGTAAAGAATTTTGGTCTAATATTATGATGGGATGAAATCCCATTTTTTTGTATCAAAATTACATCTCTCCTTTTTAGAATACCTCCTTATGAATGAACCCTATATTAGGAAAAAAGTGACATTTATCACTACTTATGATTTTATATATAGGTTTGTAACAACATGTAGTACAATTTTGAGTGGTAACTTCAGTAATGTTTTCACTCTTAAAATTAGTTATTACTCAAAAGACTGTTAATTCAATGATCACACATAATTGTCAACATAGGATTCAGAGTTCATTGTAAGCAGAGTTTTTGAATCTTTACTTCTGTAGAAGACCAGTCTTCAAAAAACACACAAAATAGAACAACATTCAAGTATGAATTCATGATGGCATTGACACCAAAGTCTGAAAAGTCAAAATGACAAACACTCTTGTAGGTTAAAAGCTGATATCCTTGGTTTTTTTTAAAGGGGCACTTTTAAAGCCTCTTTTTAATAAGTCTCTTCTCTCTATGTGTCAGTTCCTGATATAACTGCTGGACTTTACCTATACACTACTGTATACTACTTCTAAATCTTTAAGGTGACCAAACCCAATTTTCACTGACAACTTCCTTATTTCTAGAAGAAGCCACAAAAGGGTTTTTCAAATACATATACCCTCACAAAATATTTTATGAGTAGGGAAAGAGGAAATTGCAATTCCAAAACTTCTACTTAAATGCTGCTTAAATGTCTAACTTATGTTTAAAAAAGAGAAGGACAAAAGGTACCAAAATTTGCTCTTAAAAGAGAAAATGTCAGTCTTAACATGTAAATCACAAAGGTAACTATAAAATGTACATATGTTTCCTGAATTAAGAATTTCAGATTGCTAACACTGATGCTGAATAGGACAGGAATGTACTATGTGTTTCAAGGTGAGTGTTCAGTGGCCTACCATAATAGATCTAAAAAATTAATTGGCCAACTAGCAGTTTAAATTACAACTTTGAAACAAAAGCCATTAAGAGTTTACTTCCTAGCAGACTGTATTAATGACTGTAAAAAAGATCTGGATGCCAGCAGTGAAACCCGTGTGTTAAACAAATTATAGCTATGCCAATCATCCCATATGCCAAATTTGAACATCTGTACCTCTAAATGTTGTTAACACTATCTCAGACTGACAAGGAAAGAAAAGAACATGAGACTATTCCCTACAGTTGTTCCCTTCAGGGTGGAAACTCCAGAAAACAATGCAAGAATACACATGGCAAGGGAGCAGCACGAATGCCTCTCAGCTGCTAGATTATGCCATCACTAATGAGACTGTTGACTGTTTGTTTACCTTCCAATTACTCAAAAAATGGGAACATACAGAACATACTTGTGTTACATTACAAGCTTTTCATCCATTTATTTTCTGGAGAGAATATTATCCAGAGCTACTCCAAGAGTTTAGTTCCTAATCAAGATTCCAAGACCTGGTGATGTTACTCTTCCCACTGACTTTCAGAAAATATTCACCAAGATATACTGAAGAGTGCACTGAAATGTGTGTTAGGAAGAAGTAAAGAGTTTCCATTTGGCACAATGTCCGCCAAATACTCTAACTGCTTGAGGTGCAAACTCAAATTCCCTTAACTTCCCCCTTTTAGAATTTTTATGCCAAGGAAAATCATTAACAAAGAAAAAAGACCTTTTGATGGTAATAGCGAGGTCATAATGTAAAGTTATTATTTGGATTTGATAATATTTTTTGGCACCTTTCTATGTGGCACTCTGTTCTGAATCTAACAGTAAGAAGTGCTAAGCACATAAAAGTGAAGAGCAATCCACAATTCTCTCTTCTGCTCATGTCTAAAATTTGCAATATCCTACAAAATGTAATTGTCATTTCACATCTGAAATGCTTGACTTCCTTAAAAGTCTTCATGAAAACCTACTAAAGGTGTTGATTCCAAAAGAAGTCATAACTGATTTCTCCTTTCGTTAAAGAAAACTGACTGCTCCACATTGCATAATCAAACATATCAAATTACATGCAAAAATTCAAATTAATATTTTTAATATCAAAGCTGACTCTCAATATACCTTCCTTTTCTTAGGCACAAATATATCCACCAAACTTGAAAACCTCCAGGGTATTTTAATTAGTTTAATTATTTACTACTCCCTTTTTTCCTATATGTGCTTGATACATAGTTGACAATGTTGTTGAGTTACTGTTCAGCATCAATTTCAGAGGTAAACTGCACTTTGAAGTCAGGGTACTAAACAGAAGAATTTTTAAAAATATATACACTTATATATATACACCTTTCTTTGACAAACAACCAAATATTTAATAAAATTCCTGAATAGACCAAATTTAACAATCATATTTGTCTAAGGAAAATCACTTACTTTATTTAGTTGAATGTAAGTTTCATACTGAGCATTACAGCTTGAAATTATCAGTTATTTCTTTGAACTGAAAACCTGCAAATGTATATTTAAGAAAAAGATGAAATATTTTAAGGATTTATAAAATGGTGTTGCTAACCTCGTACTGTCAGCTTGCTGTACAACTGTGAGTTCATTTCTTTGTCTCTCTTGTAACGTCGAAATTCATCAACAGCCTCCCGTACCACTGTGACCGTCAAAACAAATCCCTGTTAAAGATACAATTATGCAGCTCAGAATTCTCAGTGCAAGAATGGAAATAGACATGTAGCAACACTACACAGAGTAAGAACATGTGTTTAGAACATTTACTTTTTTTTTTAAATTTGGACTTGAGTCATTTATTCAATAAGTTAAAATAGTATCTTGGTTTAGTCCAGGAAAAACAAAATCATACTTGCACATTGTACAAATATAATTAGAGTAACTATCTGTCCAAATACACACAATTTAGACAGCATTTTGAAATACAAAAAAGGAAGATGCTTTGGATTACTTAAAGATAGCCTTTATAGTTTCAATAAGTTTATTTCCTTATCATCCACAAACTTTGAGGCTTTACCAAAAACATTTAAAAAGCCTCCAATTCTAATGCTGAAAAATTGCCTTTTTCCTAATACATAGAAAAAGATAAATAGATGGCTAGTTCTATAATTTTACATTTAAATGTAGCTATTTAGCAACACATCACAAATATGGACAAAGGAAAAGGGGATTTGTTCCGAAAAACTAAGTGTCTAAATGCTTTGGCTGCTCCTTTCACAGACAATGCTGCTGCAGCTTCTACTGGAAGTGCACAGAGGTGCTTCACTCAACTGTGAAAATCTCTGGCTAGAAAGGGTGGTAAGCTAAAAAACACAACAATTCAGGGATAAGCACATACATTTTCTCTCTACCTCTCTAAACCTCCTCATATCAGATCTTCTGGCTTAGACCCAGCACTTGAGGTTTTCACCATCAATGAAAGAGAAAGAAAATTTTTACCAGTAAAAGGACCTTTCATTATTATGAATAAGGTGGACACAAAATTCAAATCCAGCAACAAATAAGATTCTACATTATCTATCTAGCTTCAGACAGCCACCACTACTTTATAGAAGAAAATTTATGCCATTAGACTTCTCTTGCAGAAGTCCACAGTTTGCCAAACTTCCCCTAATGTCCCAGAAACATGAAAGGAGTGAAGGTGTAGAGTTTTCCTAAAAGTGTTGATTAAAAAAGGGTTGACTACAGACTTTATCAATGTTTTGCAATTCCAAACCAAAGTGCCAAGACCTATCCAGCTGTGACCTTATAGTTAAACACTACTTATTTGTTCAAGTTTACATTGGCTACAATTATAGTGGAACTACATAGAACAAAAAATGGCCCATGCAAAAAGCATCCTCTTTTTACTCCCCAGGGCATAATAAATGAAAAAAAATCAGATTTTCTCCTTTTCTGACAGCAGTATTTTCATATATTTTGGCAATATAGATATTTCAGCTGCATAAAAAGGGCACTCCTGAAGCACTTTAAAACGTATTTTTCATTTGCACACACATTGCTACTAGACAGTAATCAAGACACAGAATGCAAGGTGCTACTTGCAAGAATTTCTTTTAGCAGCCTCTTGCTCAGCAGCTGAGTACAGCCGACTATGTCTATGAGGAACAATTTAAGAAAGACACTTGTCTTTCTACTCATTTGCTCAAAGGGAGCCAATATTCCTTCAAAGGAGAGCTGAAATTGTGAAGCCAGTTTAACAAGGGAACCTGTCATCTTTCTTTAACTATAAGCAGGTAAGTATCTTTCATGTACTGCCTACAATCAAACCTGTATGCTTTAAAACCTTTTGTATGCTGGAGTGGAAATGAGAAGTCCATTCCCTAAAGCAGTTGAAAACAAATTACCAAAATAGTCTTGTTTTAAGAACTTTGAGGCTTGATATAACTGTATCTGTGTTGTAAAAATCTGTTGAAGTAAACCAAAGGCAAAAAAAATCCTAAACAAAACAACCCACAAAATCCACATACACCATCAAAAACCCCCAAAACAGTTCTAGAATAGTCAGCTTCTAGTCATTTGGATTTATGTATCAGGGCAAACAATTTCCTTTAAAATTTTAAGAGAAAATACAAGTCATAGCTATTTCTGTGATAATTACTGAAGATTTATCAGTAGTTACCCGCCCTTCAAAAAAACCTAAACTTATCTGTTAAGCAGCAAAAGCAGACCAGTGGATCAGAATTAAATGTTTTCTATTTTCCTCATAGATGCTTAGCTTTGTTCAACATTCAATTGTTGCCTTTTACCTGGAGGTTGATTATTAGCAGAAAAGTTATTAAAGTAGAAACAAGTGAGTTTAGCAAAAAAAACCATACTAGGTACTAGTATTTTTAAGCTATATGTGAAAACTGGGATGCATAATTCAAAATACCTTTGAATAAGACAAACATTTATACAGAACAGGTCACTGGTGTTCACAAAACACAGTATTTTCTCCCTTCTTTGAGCAGGATAGAAATGAGCTGAGACGCTAAGGGTTTACAGGGGTTTTTTCCTTACTATCCCACTCATGTATAGTGCTGCAGACAGCACAGCATGGTGAACAGAGCAACTTCCAGACAAGGCTGACTTCTGTCTTTTCTTACTGTGTCAGTGACAAAGACTTGTAAATATCCATTTAAAATCCCACTTTTGAACAAGCTTTCTGTCTTAAAAGTGTTTTTTTGTTGCAGAAGAAGCAAAATTCTGGGAAGAGAGGTGGGAAGAACATCCAGGATGGTCTCTCCATTTATCCATAGTTAGTAGGACACATGTTACAACAATTAAAACAATGAAATCAATCCAGAATATTTACTCTATTGACTCGTTAAGAACGACCTTTACTCAAGCAGTCAGCATGTCACAGTTCCTCTTGAATACTACTGAGAATAAATGCTACTAAAAAATACCAATTAAAAAAAAAAGTTTAAAACGTTAGGCATTAGCACTTCCTGCCTTTAAATCTAGTGTGAAGGGACTGGGAAGAAGATGAAAGAAAAGGTAATGATCTGATTACAAATAAGAAAATAATTCCAAATCATGTCAATACAACTGGCAGACTACCAAAAGGGCCTCCTCTGAAGAGAATTCAGTTTGCAAACCATAGGAAATCTGAGTCAGAAGCAAGTGGTTTGAAAAGTTTCCCAAGAAAATACTGCAGAGACCTCAATAATAAAAGATATATCAAAAGAAAGCCAGTGCAACTGGCAGGATGATCAATTAGGAGAAGTATGTTTAATTAATAACTTATTTTCAAGGCACAATTTCCTCCTGATTTATCCACGGCTTAAAATATTTGATCTCAATTTTTGTGAGAAAAGGTTGTGATCAAAACTGATACAGAAGGAATGCAAAAAAATTATGCTAACAATTCTGACCTTGTCTGAAAACACAGAATAGTCACCAAATTACAATCAATGGAAAGATATTTAACACACAAATTACCTATGTTACCCTGTAAGTTTCTTTAGTAGCTGGAGATTTTTTTGCTGGCTGGTTTTGTTAAACTCTCAAGTCAGCAGGCAGAATGGAGCATTACACACTGACACTAGCCGGTTAACAAAAATGACCTTGCCTGTGGAGCAGAGGCATAGCAGGCAAATGGAAGGGAAGGCTGTCAAACAACAGCTTTCAAATAAGCATTTTACTTCTGTTATGTTCTTTGACCACTGTAGTTTACCAGCTGTAGGTTTATGCAATGTACATAGACATGAACCTTTCATTGACATTAAAACCCCCAAATTTCTAGTTAATAATATTTTTCTGTTTACCAGAGGAGCCCAGTACGTGTACAGGTAGCCTATTTTCAGTGCTGGTACAAACTGTGAGCAGGACACGATGAGAAAATAGAGATTCAAGAAAAACTTGAACTGTTCATATAAAACCTAAAATGAAAAAGAAAGTAGATAAATGTCTTAAAATTTCCATTCATAATAAACATAAAGTATACTTTTTCATTATAGGAAATATAAAAGCATTAAATGTCATACTGTTATAGACAGCATTATTACCATACTTATATAGCACAATATATTATATATCATCACACACTACTACATTAATTTAATATTACACTGCTATTTTTATACTGCTATTTTTGTTGAGAAAAATCCATTGATAGTATTGCCTCTTTTCACTCTAAAAAAGCAATTTACTAAATTTGGGGTATTTTGAAAACCGGACTATGTATCAAGATCACTGTGGAAAGATTTAAATATAGGTATTAAGATATACTTACTACTAAATCAAAGATTTGGTGTAAACTCAGAGCTAATTATCCAACTTTTAAGTGAAGCCACAGTAGACTTATCACAGAATACATTGTTCTCATACTCCAAAGCAATGTCAGATGCAGAGATTCCTTTGGTAATTAAAAGCACCACTTCAGCAAGCACACATTCTCAAGATTGTTTTGGTTGTAATTACAATGCTAAGAACATAATTCATTTTATAGAATTTTGAACCTTCAAAGTCTTCACATATTTCCTCAGTAAGCCAGGGTAATATGGCACCTCCAGCAGCATTAAGAGAAGCAGCTACTGAGCTTGGAACACTTAAGAAAACAAACAACCAATTATCTAAAAGACAGAACTTTCAAAACAGATCAAAAAGCCACATTCAGAGATTGTCTCCATCTTCTAATCTTAAAATTCAGTTAATATTACAATGACTTTTGCATAAAAATTAAAGTTATTTGACTCATATTTATTCCTCTTACCAGTCCAACATTAGTACTTAATTATGTAAAAACCTAGATGCTAGGAAAAAATATTCAGGAAAGTTCAAAGTCTCATTCTGGCAGGGACGATGCAGTACTGGTACCTCAAAGCTGCCAGTTCAGCTAGAGACTACCTTAACAGCCTCCAAACATAAGAATTTTTTTCAGAGCACGGAATGCTATTTCATGACTTACCAATAAAACTGTAAAGATAAAAAATTGACATCTAAAGTTGTCAGAAAGGTCAGAGCCTTCTTCCAAAACGAAAGTATTTCAGGCTGAACCTGTGCCTTATATTGATCCTGATGAAGTTCATATACTCATTTCTGCTAGTGTGTTTAACTATTTACAAAAACTTGAGACACTCAAAGAAAAGTCCTGACAGTACTTCAGGAGGCGCAAATCTTGTAGGAGAAGGTGGAAGTTAAAAAACACCTTCCTACAAATCTTTTGAATCTTGGCAGACCACTGACAGTTCATTCAATACAAAGCTAAGCACTTCAGTCCAGTTAAGCAAATTGAAAAGTCTCCAACGACATAAAACTAATGAAACTAATGCCTTGAAGTTCAGGAGAGGTATCTTCAAAACCCACCCATCACAGAAGATATGTTTTATAGAAACACATGCAAAATTCCTAAGCAGCTGTATCACGATGTATATGAAACTGTAAACAGAAATTGAACAGACTGGTATAAAGGGAGAAGAAGCAAGTATTTTATGTAATGTTCAGAAATCAGGTGATATTTTGGAAATGTCACAGCTCTTTTAGCCAGCAAGTAAAATTCTGTTAATCTAAGCATTATTTTAAGTTTGTATTTAGGTATGAAATCATTGAATATCACTCATTGCCAGCCTCAATGTTTAAAAAACCATAGAAGAGAATACAAAATTTCACATGATGAAAATTTCAACCAGAGACAACCACTGGAGTCAATATTTACTGTTTATTTATATTTATCAATATTTTTGGGTTTGGAACCAATACAGTGATGTTCCCTACAAATAACTTCCAGTAAACCAGCATAAAAAAAGACAGCTACACAATATTTTAATAAATATTAATATTTTAATAAAATATAATATTTAATAAAATATTTTAATAAAAATCTTACTTTATATCTAAAATTAAAATTTGAAAACATTTCATTTTCACCAACTATTGGGTCTTACATTTAGGATCTCACTTCATTTTGAAGTAACTATTGTTTTCAAATACTAGCACCAAATTAAAAATCTGACTTGACCTATTGGATAAAACCAAGATTTTTAAAAGAAAAGAAGAAACATTCTCTCTCATAATAAGGAATTGCAAACTACGTCTGATCCCTATAAGGAATGTGAATCTGGTTCACAACTTGTAATCCACACTGCAGATTTCGAGTTGCAATAATCAATGGCTCGCTATATGTTTAATGAATTTTGTGACCTTTAGGAAAGCATATGTGGCTTAACCAATTTCAGTGTATTTAATAATTTAAACTATGGAAGAAAACATTTACTTTGTCCAATAATGATGAGAATATTTTATCCACATGTGATAAGTGACATTTTATTTTCCTGACAGGAGATCAGTCTTAATTACAAGGCCATTAATTTTTTGTTGTTCTTTTAATAAGGAAATGCATTACCAAACACCTGCCAGTCTTTGGACTAAAGAGGCCAGAAGAATAGAATCAATACTCTTATAAATCAGCATGATCACTTAAATAAAAAACTTAACACAAAGCGTTCAATGTATTCAAACACAATTTTTGCTATGGGACGCATCAATTTTTGCTATGGGACACAGGACTCTTGGATGGTATTTTTAAAAATATGACTAAAAGTGTAATACTAAAATTTATCATATCACACTAGGATACATTTTTAGATGCAACTGCTTAAGTTTCAAAAATTGCTTCTCTGTTGCTAAATTCCATTATAACAACACTTTTTAAAAAACTATGAACTAGACAAAACTGTAATGTCTCTTTTATCTTCATAAACACAGTATATAGTACAAGCCAAAAATTGATATTAAAGCACAATATGGCTTTGTAGGAAAAAAGTGACAAAACAAATTTTCATTCCACAACAAAAGTATTTGCTGAAGAACTGCACTCAAAGTCAAAAATACCTGCAAAAAGACGGCAATAACACATGCAACTCTGAAAAGTATTAAATTAGCCCTACTTGCAATACAAATTGAAGATGTTAGTTGTTTTTGTCCTTTAAGAGCTGTCCATTTTGGAATTCATTATTTATTATACTTTCAATGGCAAGGAGTATGAGAAAAGATCCATGGGAATAAATTGAAATTTTCAGCTATTTACTTCTCAATTGAAGTCAATCCTTTGCATGCAGAACTGTTTCTTTTTTAAAAAGGATTACAAATTTCTAATGCTGAATAGAAGTGCAAAGAAACTCATCTCAAATTTCAAAAGCTTCACTGAATTCCAACCACTGAAACTGTAATTAAGTACATATCCCTTCAAAAACCAAACAATTTAACAAAAATGCAACCTTGCTCTCAAATGTTAACTTTCATTGAAATCATTGAGACAAATACAGAAAGAAAAAGAAGAACTTGGGCAAATAAAATTATCTTTTTGTGGAATAGTCAAAAAACACTACAGAACATAGAGTCAGTACACCATCAGAAAATGCTTAGTGGCCTTACCCCAGGTATAAAGGTAAAGATGTTGTACTTTTGATTTTTTATAGCATTTTTGGGGTATTTTTCTTCACACTTTTCAGGACACCCAAGCCACACTGTGCGAGCCTTCAGGTCTTTCTTTCTTCGACAAATGTTTATGAGCCAATCAGAACAACTGAAAAGAGAGACAATTGTTTATTTTAAAACTAAAAATGTACTATACAAGATCACAATTTCCAAACCTGGAGCTGCTGAAGGCAAATATCTAAGAAAAACAGGTTAAAAAAATGTTTGCCATCTCTATATAAGCAAGCATGATGTCAGCTTCTAATATTTAGGGCATTTCAGAGTACTGAACTCACCCAGACATACACATATATAAACACTTACACATTCTTTGCAGAAAATCCCAATACACTAATGAGAAGTTTCACTACACAATACCCTGATACAGGTCCAAAAAATTCTAGTTAATAAGATTCTGCATCATGCCTTTTAGTCCTTTTGCTAAACTCTCTGTCTTGGATTACCAACATTCAGATTATGCTAATGATTCAACAGGAAATAAGGCTTCTGTTTCATACAATTCAAAAGATTTCAGCAGCTTTGGATACAATTACCACATAATTTGCAAATCTTCAGTTTCCTCCATACCACTTCTAATGCCATAGTATCAAATATTAAAAAAAAAAACAAACAAAAAAAATCCTAACCAAACCTAACAAACAAAACAAGAAAACCATTCAAAACAAGCCCACTACATAAATGCAGATTGCACAATGATCTGCAATGAAGGAACTTCAATTCACAGAAGAAAGGAACAGCACCCTTGCCTAAGCAGTTTACAAATTGACTGAAGAATTTTAAACCATGAGCAGTGAGATAGAGAAGAGCTCACAGCGACATTTGAACAATTGCATTTTGGACAAGGATACAGGAATGGTGGGAAGGGGTCACAAGGAGGAACAGAAGCTGGCAAATGGAATGATGCCTCTGAGGCTCAACAGAATATTTACTAACAGTCATAAAACAAGGAACAAACATGGAAGTGACTCAACTCACATAACGCAATAAGCTTAAGTACTTGCTAGTACTATCTACAGAGGCAGAAAGACTATCCAGAGACCATTTGCAAAGAAAAGCGGGTTTGCTGTACATCGCATATTCTTGATTTACAATCTCATACATTAAAGGAGAATTTATCTGTATTTACTTGTTAATACAGTGAGGAGGTGCCTCAGTCATGTTGAGAGTCTGTTTTAGGCAAGTGAATCAGGAATACCGAGCAGACAGGCCTTCTGTGCTCTTCACCTACTGCAGTTGACTGAGCTGATAACAGCAGATTTCAGCTACATCAGCTAGTGATGTTGACATGAGAAACAATTTCTAGTGAGGTTTTTGAATATACTGGCAATATTTTTGATGCAGCAAAAAGAAAACAAATGTTAGGAAATTCTTACAAATTTTATTCACACCAACAGGAAGAATTTGGCTGAGAACAAAAGAGAAATTTAAAATCCAATCACCTCAGCACTGTTTACTGGATTCATTCTTATAGTCAACCTACTCATTTGTATTTGTACACACCTGTAAGAAAACAGAAGTCACAACCAACAATGACATGTCAAGAACAATCTCTAAAATTGAACTAATTTCACTCTAAGAAGCAATTGCACTACTGCTTGAGTGCATGTCTTCCATGGACTCCTGGGGCTTTGAGCACCCTCATCCAGTGGGAGATGCCCATGCCCATGCCAGGGAGACTGGAATAGATGATCTTTAAAGGTTCCTTTCAACTGATATCATTCTATGATTCTGTCTCTAATAAAATTTAACTCTCAAGAGATTTAGCATAAGAAAAGTAAAGCAACATATTCTTGGAACTGATGCAGTTGGAAAAATCATAATTGCAGAGTAGCTTACATAAAACCAAAGTAATTTCAGTGAAGATCTCTAAAGCTTTATTTAGAACTCAGTGGGTAATTGACTGTTGAATATTTCATTTCTCAGACCACAAAAAAACTAGAAGAGAGAGGGGTAGATGCAAAGAGCAGATCAGAGTTCAAGGCTGTCTTGACAGATTAAAAAAACTAAAAAACTATCTGGAAGAACAGAATGCAGTTGAACAGGTACAACTGCAACACAATTTACAGAGAAATAGCTAACTACACAAACACAGAACCAGGAAATGCTCCAGAACCAGGTGGTAGCTCAGTTACTACATGAGAATGTTATACACGTGCAAATCTGTTCAGTGTGGACAAGAATGCTTGTAGCAAGTCATGAATGTATTCCTTTCTCTCAGTTGTGCTAGCATGATCTCAGTTGGCTTACAGGACCATTCTGAATACCAAATTTCAACAGGCCTACTGGGAAAACAGAGACCACACACAAGAGCAAGAAAACAATTACAGGTCTAGAAAGCAGGGACAGCTGACTATTAGATACACCAAAGAAACAGAGCTGTTCACAGAAGGCTGAGTGTGGACCTAATACGGTTTCAAGTATGTAAGAACCTGCTGCAAAGAGGAAAGGGACCATTATTCTCTAGGTCCACCACCATTAACTAATGACAGACCCTCAACTGTTAGCAAATCAATAAGCAGAGTGGGCACAACATGGACAGATATTGAGTAAACTCTTTTAACGAGAGGGGTGGAGGAGACACTTAAGGAGGATGGAATTTCTGCAGATCTCTAAGATGTGGCTAGATCAAACATCAGTGGTAGATAAAATTCATTCTGTACAGGCAAGGAATCAGCTGGAAACCTCCTAAGGTCCCTTCCTAGTCTGTTTATTCACAATTACAGAATCATGAAACACACAAATACTGCAGGGAAGGACAGCTGATAGTTAGCTTACATTGCCACAATGCCTATTGAAGTGTTCTTGTGTGTAGTCTACAGAACCCCATGCTTATTACAAATTAATTTTGCCAAAGAATGCAATTCAAAGTTTTTTGGTTCTTTTTAAGGAAAATTAAAGGATATGCCAATAGCAAAGTTATTCATAGCAACAATAACTTTGTTATGTAAATACCACTACATCAATACTCACAAGCTGACCTTTAAAATACTTCAATTTTAAATGCTGGATTCTTAAGATTTTCTCCTGGATTCTTAAGATTTTCTCCCCAAAATTCCCCCTATGGGATAGACGTAAACATGCATTTTATTTTTGCTAAAAAAATTAAATGTCCTTTCATCAGCTTCTCCCAGTCACTTTAAAATAGTGACAAAGAATTATTCTATCACAAAAATTGTAACAGTGTTAATTCAACTTTCAAAATTTAGCCCTGTTATTTAGTAACATACAAACGAGAAATATTATTACTTAAACTTGTCCTTAAAGCAAAATAAATAGCAGTCTTTCCTTTTCATGATTCCACAATCAGTTTAATGGCTGTGAACAGACCCTGCTGCTGCCAAAATGTCCAGTACCTCCCTCCCCCCCAAAACAAAGGTGTGGATTCTCGCTCCTTCTCTTGTGCTGGCACAAATATTCATGTAACTGCATGGGAAATCTGGGCCTGCAAATCAATCCAGCTGTAAACTAATGCAGAATAAAAGAGGATTATTTTCAGTTATATCCATCCCCAATCCTTAAAAATCTAAAAAACTGTAAAAATAGTTGAAACAATGCAGGTGATATATTTGTACCAGAAGGCAGAATGATTTCACTCAGTGCCAACTTGATAAAACTGCTCATGGCATTAAAGCTTTAAACTTGTTATTTTCCAGGGTAGGGATGTGGAGACAAAAGACACAGATTAGTTATATAGTGAGAAGTGTAAGGACAGATCTATAGGAAAAAAGTTTCAAGGAAAGCAACTTTTTCCTGAAGAAAGTGAGCTAGCATCACAGATCTGCCTACAGTCCTGTAGACAGAAATTCCCTGACAATCTTTGAAATCCAGCATTGTTCAATCAGTTTTTGAATTTGAACTGCAAACAGATGGAATATTTGATTAGGCACAGTCTCTTTTGTAGAATCATTTCCTCAGACACTAAGGACTTCTCTACTGCTAAAATTAAACATTCACCTAAAACAACATAATTACGCTGCCTTCCTTGCCACAGAGTCTCCCCTCCTTGAAACTACTTATTTTGTTACGGACCAACAGACACCATCATGACCATCAGTTTAGCAAATGCCAAAAAGTACAAACACAAGAGTCACGTCTGACCGGGAAACAACTGCAATACCTTTGATAAAATGTTTGACTGACACAGAGCTAACAGTCAAGTTTTCAGATGTGAGAAGTCACAGACGATGAAAATATTACAGGTTATGCCTAAATCAATATTGTCATGGTTCAGATGAGCTTTACTACCATAGAAATAAGTTAGATTCTGCTATTTACAGTCTCAGCAGCAATTACTGCTTTATCACAGAAAGAATACAAGGTGGACATGCTGGCCTCCAAAATCCTAATCAATTTATATTAATTTTAAAAAATTAACACCTATGAAGTCTACCCAAAATTTTTGTAACTCAGATTATCACCATCCAACACATTTCTAATATGTTCTTCAACTAACATTCTCCAATACAGAACATTTTTTTGAGCAAGGGTACAGACCCTTTCAAAGGCTTTCTGTACCCAGTAAATTTGTATGATAAATGAGAGTAGCATTCTTGGAGCTTCAAATAGCCTAGAAACATAACATAACATGCAGCATGACTGACACACGCTTCAGATTTTTCTGAACTCTTATGTAAAACCACATGTAATGCTAGGGATTCAGCAATAAAAAAATATGAGGTGCATCTTTATTTACAGATTTAAGTCTGTATTTCAAATGGCCTTGCCTAGAAAATTCAACACGTGCACAGAAATTCTTTTCCTCAAGCTAGTTGCAAGCTTTGTTCTCTGTGTCAACATAACAGACTATATGTATGAAAAATAACCAAATTTATAAAAACTTCAAGGCATATCTACAAAATAGCATTTTACTAGCCTGCTTTCTAATGTATTATTTTAATGTGGAGGAACAATAACCACTGTCTTCATATTAATAACCAATACCATATTAAAACTAAAAATAGCAACAAAAACCCACCAACCAAAAAAACTCACTACCAACAAACCAAAACCTGAAGTAATTGTTAAATAAGAACCCTTAACTTTTTCATAAATAGAGCGTATCTCTACAAGTCAAAAGCTAAAGTAAAAGTCTCAACTGACTCTGCAGCTCTAATAATAAAGGCTTTTTTTTTCTCTCTCTTTTCATTACTTTTATCCTACGAGCTTAACTGCCAGTATCTTTCACAAAACAGCATTTTCATCAGAATGGAAAGATAATATAAAAGCTCTATATTGTCTGCAAGGGTCAGCTTTTCCTTATTAGGTTTTAAGTAGCAGAAACTAGTTCTGCAAAGAAAACATACTGTAATTATTGTACTCAACAGGTAGCTTCAGTAATCAGGCCAAAAGCAACACAGTGGTCATGTCATTCTCAAAAGATCAGCATTTTCCCATGCTTCTGCATAACAAATGCGTTGCAGATTAATTGAAAGCGTACAGGCCATCTTAGAGCCCAAATTAATCCGAGCATTTGATATCCCCTTCACTTCATATGGAAATGCCATTCAATGGCACCATTTCATAGGGACAAAGTGTTTTTTGATAACAAGTGGAATGTAAATCTCATGAGAAAGAAATCAATCCAGCCCAAAGAACTCCAGAGTATTGATCTATGTGCATTATAATTTCACAAGCTTGAAGAGAATTTGTAAGTTAAAGGGGAAATGATTACAACCACAAAACAGCTGCTATATCACAAAGTTTTTCTTTTAACTGTGCTATGAAAGCAAGAAATAAGCAGTTTCTGAAGTTAAAAGTTATATTGGTTGAATTAATTCTTCAGTTTGTTCAAAATCTAAGACAACATTTTATTTAATTATGATGTTTTTCTTTCAAATGGAAAAACTCTTTAAAGAGCTGAAGATTTGTAAATAAAGTTCACACCATTCAGATCTGATCAACAAGTCCATTGTCTAAACTGAAGTTAAAAGCTGTATAAAAAATTTTTACGAAATCTTTTTTCAAGTACACAGAACTTTGTCAAACCTTCCATACTTGCTTCTGCAAAGCAGGTGGAACTTTTTAGACTAAAGAGTAACAGTTTGTGATATAGCAACAAAAATCTATAGAACACAAAATTCTAAAGCTGCAAAGTAAGAGATGGAAAACTTCCTCTCACAAAAATGAGATTAATCCTCACAATGCAAGACAGACCAAAACCCTACTGAGTATGGGGGTTTTTGTTTGTTTGCAACATGTAAAGTGATTTTGAACACAAACACAAGACTCACTGAGAATCCAAAAGAAATCAGGGGCCCCTTGAGCTTGGCTCCAGAATAATGCCTAGTCTTTTATTGTGTTCATCTTTCTGACACAACTTTGAAAAATTTACAATTTCATTTAAAGCACAAAAAGAAATTCTAGATGTTGAAGCAGAGATTTCACCCTCACCCAGATGCAGGTATGAAGTACTGATTTCCATAAAAATAGGGTGAAAATTTATGTTCTGTTTAACCAAACAGGTCTCAGACTGCTTTAATCATACATTACACTTAAAAGAACCCTGTTTGTCTTCTAGAAAAAAGTTTCATTTGTTCCTTTAACATGAATACACTAATACACACAAAAATTGTTTTCTAACATGATCCTCTCCATTTCAAGAGTGAAGGCATCAACACACAATTGATTCTCAAACCAACACTTCACACCACATAAAAACACTGTAACTAATTCTACTACACAGAGTAAGTAAATACTGCATGTGTGACAATACAGTAGCCTCCAAGTTTCCCGCATGATTTTTTGCATGATTCTAGGTAATTTTATCAACTGCAAATTGACATTTCAAAAACTCAACTACTTTGGGCCCCAGTAAAAATTTGTAAAGTGCTATTATCATGAGAAACCATTAGAAAGTGTAACTTATACCAACTGCACATCCCTGATTTTTATCAATTACAAAGCCTCAACAATGCTCTCTGCCCAGATGAAATCTCCCTACTACAATGACAGGTATTTATACACTCAGAAATTCTCATCCAAGAGGAGGTTTCTATCCAGCCTAACTGGACCAGTAGATAAGATACCATAGGATTCACCTCCCTTCCACATCTTTTTCCCGACTTTATCTAAGCAGGCATCTGCAGTTTTCCTATGGGAGTATCCTCTATCTCCTAATATCCAACTGAAGTTTCAATCTTCTGCTAGAATCTGATGCTCATTTTTTCATTATTTTTTCCATGAAAAAGGAAAATTATCTGCTATGATGTTCTATTTTAGAGAACACTAATGTGTGCCTGCAAGTATAAATGCAAGTCCAAATGGACTCTTTACTGTGTCCAAATTTTGTTGAGGAAAACAGCAAAGCAGAAGTCATACTCCCCTAAAGCTTCTTTCTTAGTGAAGACGTTCCTTTTCACACACCTATATTAGCAGCAAAGTATGTATAGAGCACAGCGCAAAAAAAAAAAAAAAAAAAAAAACCAAAAAAACAAAAACAACCAACCCCCCCCCAAAAAAAAACCAAAAAAAACCCCACAAAAAATAAATCAGAAAAAAAGAATCCATAGTGCAATTTACTTTCTCTTTTCCTTCTCAAAAATCCATCATAAATATGACTCAAGTAATTTAAAGAACAGGTTTGAAAGTTTCTAGGCTTGAAAGCTAAGATGTACCTCTCAATTTTAAAAAGCAAGCAAGCAAGCAGGAACATGAAATTTTGCAATCTTCAGCACTAATGACCATTTCTTGTGACATTCTCTTACAATTTTTAATTAATTCCAATATAAACTCACCTTGCAATTGCCTGTCTCTATCCAAACACTGTAAATTCCATGCCAGGGTGCAGTCTTTACTGATCTGCTTGTCTTCATCAAACTTACAGCAATATAACCACAGTAACTAATAATCACTAATACTTACAGAGCTGAATTCACATAAAAGTATATTGTTTGAAAGGTATCTAAACTTTAAGACATGTCCAAAAGATTAACAACTTCTTTAAATACTTATAAATGTTTTTTAACAGCTAAAATATAGGCCTGTACCAGAAACACTGCTTCCAAAACCCATTAACATATACAAACACTACTTCTGTAAACTTTTCTACCTTCCTTCCTTCTACCTTCCAAACACTTAACATCTATAATAAAATTGATAAACCATGAGGTTTTGTTAAATCATTATATAAAACAGGAATCAACACAGATCATGTTTTTTAAATCTTTCTAACAATTATTTTAAAAAACTGAAGGTGTAGAAACACAACTTTGCTTAGGTAAAACAACAGGCCTCTTAATGCACCATGAAAATCAGCTGTGAAGACTTCTATCTAAATCTGTTTTAAAAACATCTGCCAAAGAAAACATTTGCATTTTAAATTCACTAAAAATGCTTCACTCACTTCACTTTACTCATTGTCAGATTTTATCACTCCAAATTACAGAAAAAGGAAGATCCTTAATAATCCTAACAGCAATTTCACTACTTGGAAGTTATGTTAAAAATTCGTTGGAAAATTAATATTCCAAGGTATTTGCATACAGTAGAGTTTGGCACAGAAAGTTTTTAAGAAAGAACCAAATCACAAGAGCTAATTCCAGTTATAACTCACTCCAAGACCACCAGTTAAATTTATATTTTAACCATTAAAGTTGAAGGGTTGACTAATCATTAGTTGATGAATTTGCTTTTTCCTTACAGTAACATCAATAAATGGATATATATTGTAAACTTAATGCACTAATATCTGCAAAAGTAAAAAATTTAACCCCTCTACCCTAATGTAGCTTTGAGTGAAGTGAGAACCAGGATTGCATGCTAAATTATGGACCTCAGATTAATACAAATTTAGCTCATGATCCCTCTTGCAAGGCAGCAAGGCAGACAGGAGAAGCACAACAAACAGCATCAGCCCTTCAGAACTGCTTTTAACAGCTGGCAGTGTCATAGTAAGAAAAATGCAGGCAAATAAATAAATAAAATATTCACAACAAGCAAATTATTCTGTGTTCTGTACTCTGCACATATCACACAATATAAAGTTAGCATTTATTTAATTTTTTTTTAACTTTAATTAGAAGTAGTAGTGTGTGACAAACCTAGTGCAAAGGAACTTCCAGCCGCCACAGATAAACCATTCTAAGCCTCTTCTTCTCTGAGAAATTCTGGCTCTTGGTAAAGTATGGTAATCACTCTCATCATTTTCAAAGCCTTCTTCTGACATCATAAGTGGCATTTCATCCAAATGAGAGGACTCATCTTCCGCTTGGTACCTGGCAAAATGAGATAAAAGCACTACATAAATAGTGAGTACATCACTTTTTCTTACTGGTAATTTCCTAAACTAACCAAGTTAATTTTTTGCCTTATGGAATTTCATATTTTCATCTAAGTATCTCCTGCATTTTTGTTAACACATTATTAAGGTTTTAGTAAAAATTGTGTAATACAGCAGAAAGCCTGCAATCATTGTCAATCATAGTATAAATAATTCTAGGGAAATTCTTAATTTTTATATAACATGTGCATACAAAGTTGCAACTTCCTACTTTTCCAAGGATTCTTTGTAAGATTTTGTTAGGTAGAAGTTACTTTGCAAAGCTTATAGCAAACACAAGTGACTGAGTTTTGACGGAAGTACAGACTTTATATTTCCACTGTGCTTTTTCAACCTGCTTTCCTGACGTATTTTCTTGTGTGTGCAGGCCTTTGAGCCTCACTTTCTACACCACTCATCAGTATCTTGGTTTTAATTATGAAAACATTATAGTTTAATTCTTACAATTCTACACAAAAACATTCAGTGAGCCAAGAAGATTTGCCTGTGGGACCTGATGCCTTAAGAGGCTACCTAGAACAGAGGCTAGGCAGTGTTAAATGAATAAAGGAGGTATTTATTAAAAAGGCCTTCAAAGGGTACACCTTGGGCTGTACAAGAGCCCAGCCAAGGCTACATCCAACATTGATGACAGGTCACATGTTTTCACACTTTTATAAGTTTTGGTCCATTTACATATTGGGGTTAATTGCCCAGTTACAGCTTCAGGTTATGACGTCCCATCCTCCCATGCTCCTCAATTTGCTGTTGTTTACACTTTTTGGGCCTTAAGCTGCAGTGGCATCCTTGGTTCTTGGGCTGGAAAAGGATTCTTTTGTCTAACTAAACTGTGAAGAGAACTTGCTAACACTTTATATGAAATTCAGAGTTATATACTAATGCAGCACAGAATCTGGAACATATGGCAGGTAAAACTTAAGGCATCAGACCCATGGAAACATTGGACTAACAATGGTCCTTTCCTTCCCAGAAACTATTACCCATTATCTCAATTTTACACATGTGGAATGCTTTTTAAGCTAAGACAAAACACTGGAATATTCAGTAAGAAAATTCCTCTAAGTGCATGTAAATTGACTAACTTACTCCTTTTATACCTTAGGGAGGATGATTGAAAGAAGATGCACTGTTACTCAGAATTAGGAAGTTTAATTTTTATGAAACTATATTTAAAGTCATCTCTTACAAGGTGAATCCTGGGACTGTGTCATTTTCTCCCCAGCAAGCTAATCCCAAACCATTTAAAAATAGTAATTAACAAAACTAGAAATTCATTCCCTGTACATGACTGAGTAGATGGAGTGCATGGTGCTCTGCCTAGGGATGGATGAGGAGGCAACTGAGAGCTTCTGGATTAAGAACAAAGAGAGAACAGGTAAAGGCAACATTTTAGCAGGTGTCTTCTAGAGACCACCTGAACAGGAAATGCATGCAGGTGAAGCCCTTTACAGAAAAGAGCAGCTTCACATTCTCAAGCCCTGGTCTTCATGGAGAACCTCTGCCACCCTGGTATCTGCTGGAGGAGCAACACAAAAGGACATAGGCAATCCTGGAGGGACCTGCAGCACTTTGATAACACCTTCCTCCTCTAATTACTCTGGAGGAAGCCCATGAGACAAGATGCTCTGCTGAACCTCATACTCACCAAGCAAGGAGGAACTCACTGGGGATGGGAAGGTCAACACAGCCTTGACTGCAGTAACCATAAGATGGCAAAGTTCAAGGCCCTGAGAGCAGGGGGGAAAGTAGCAAGCAGCTCATAACCCTGGAATTCAGAATGGATTCAGCCACTTCAAGAAGTGCTTGAAAGAGTCCCATGGAATAAGGTCTTAGGGAGAAGAGGGACCCAAAAAAGCTGGCTAGTACTCAAGGATCACCTACTCCAAATTCAAGAGATTCCCATCCAATGGGATGGCTCTGACTGGACAAACAAGGAGCTGTTCAAACCCAAGCACAAAACAGAAGTGCACAGAGGGTAGAAAAAAGACAGGTAACCTGGGGAAATACAAAAACATTGTCCAAGCTTCCAAGGACAAAGCTAGGACAGCTATAGCCAAATGTAATTGAATCCAGCCAGGGAAGTCAGAGACAAGAAGTTTTAAGTACATAGGTGAGATAAGGAAGACTAGGGAAAATGGGGTCTCATTGAATAACACAGGGGATATGGTTACACAGGACATGGAAAAGGCTGAGGTGCTGGATGCCTTTGCTTCAGTCTTGATTAGCAACACTGACTTTCAGGATTCCCACGTCTAAGAGAACAGGAAAAAAGCCTAAAGCAAGGAAGATGAGTGAGGAAACACTTAAGCAAACTGAATACTTATATATATATATTTATTTCATATAGTGTAATATTGCATATATAATAAAGTAATTATAATATGTAATAAAATATGTATTATATATTAGTAATATTCTATTATATATATTTGCATGTACAAATATAAAAAAGCTTTTGGGCCCTGATGGGATGCACCCACAAGTGCGGAGGAACCTGTCAGATGTCATTGCAAAGTCACTTCCAATAATCTTGGATAAATCATGGCAATTGGGTAAGTGAATAAAGATTGGAGGAAATCAAATGCCTCTCCTCCTTTCCAAGAAGGAGGACCCAGGGAACCTGCCCTTAGCTTTCAGTCTCATCACAATCCCTGGAAGAGTGGTTCATCTTTAGAAATCTTTTCCAAAAAAGGACAAGAAAATTATGAGGAGTAGTCAAGCATGGCTTCACCAAAGGGATGTCCTACTTGACCAACCTGATAAACTACTAAGATTGAATAGCTGACCTGGTAGATGAGGGAAGAGCAGTGGATAGTGTCTGCTTGAACTTCAGTAAGGGCTTAGACACTGTCTCCTATAAAACTCTTGTAGGCAAGCTGCTCCTGCAGTAGCTGGATGAGCAAACAGTGAGATGAATTGAATTCTGTTGTAATGGCCAGGTCCAGATGGTGGTCAGTGGCACAAAGTCTAGTTGGATGTCAGTATACTAGGACAGTGTACCCCAGAGATCCATACTGGCTTAGTCTTGTTTAACATCTTCATTGATGATGTGGAAGATGGGGAAAAATACATCCTTAGCAAGTTTGCAGATGACACAAAACTGGAAGGAATGACAACACACCGGATGAACATGCCACTATCCAGTGCAAATTTGAGTGGCTGGAGAAACAGATTGATTAGAACCTCAGGAAGCTCAGCAAGAAGAATTACTAAGTTTTCACCTGAACAACCTCACTCATCACTACATGTTGGGGGCCACTCCAGGGAAGGAGCCTGGCAGCAAAGAATTTGGAGATCCTGGCGGACGGCAGCGCCATGCCCTCGCTGCAAAGACAGGTACTGGGCTGCATCAGGCAAAGTGCTGCCAGCACATCAGGGGAGGAGATTCTTCCCCTCAGCTCAGCACTGGGGAGGCCACACCTGGAGCAGTGTGTCCAGTGCAAGAGAGACATGGCCATGCTGAATAGAGTCCAATGAAGGGCCATGAGGATGATGAAGGGACTGAAGCATCTCTCCTACAAGGAAAGAATGAGATAGGTGGGACTGCTCAGCCTGGAGAAGACAAGGTACAAGCAGGATCTTATTAATGTCTATGAACCTGAAGGGAGGTTGCAAAGATGAATGAGCCAGGCTGTCTTCAGTGGTGCCCAGTCACAGGACTAGAGGTAATGGGCTCAAACTGAAACACAGAAGGTGCCACCTCAACATCAGGAAACACTTTTAACTTGAAGATGACTGAGCATAGGCATGAGCTGTCCAGGAAGATTGTGGCATCTCCACCCTTTGAGACATGTAAAACCTGTCTGGACATGATCCTGAGCAAGCAGCTGTAGGTGGCCATGCTTAAGCAGGAGGGAGTTCTGCTGGCAGAACAACACCCTGAACAGTATTCAGTCAAATACAGGGTTTTTTTTTTTTTAAAGCAATATTAAAACCACAAGGGGTAAGCATTAAAAAGCTTGCATTTTTTCAACTCACTATATATCTAATACAAAAACCTGAAACCATTTCTATTCCTCTTAGATTTTCTATGTTGAGCCTTATTGTATACAAGAATATATATTAAAGCAGTTACTAACTTTTTTGGATGCCAGGAAAGGGAGGAAGGGAAGCAAGAGACTGAATATTAGATTTCTATTGGAAAGGTACACCACATACTTTACACTGGCTATACAATAAATTGGTATCAATACAGTTAAAAAGTAAACTCTAATAGGGAAAGGGAACAAGAGTTAGACACTCCCTCTTTTCTTTGGCAGGTGATGCCCAGATTTCTGCACTGCCTTGGAATCACTTGGCATGGAACACCATTAAGGGATGTGTTCAGACCACATTAGAAAATATTGCATAACTAGGAGTAATAATAAACAAACATCTCCTGTACACCATTGCAAGTCAAGTGAGTATTGGAGCCTTTAGTACATTAGGCTTTATGACAAGAAATCTTCATCAATGTTTCAAACAGTGTAAAAGCACTGCCACACTGCAGAAAACACAACCAAAGTTTCACAATAAAATACACTGTGCTAATATTAAAAGCTAGGAGTTTCCAGAAAGTTATGTGAGAATATAGCATGGAAAATGCTTTCCAAATTATTGTTAAGAGCATGTACTTAAAAAAAAAAGTTTAAAAACAAACATGAGAAAACTTGGTCTTCACAATGATGTTTGCAAAAAGCTGCATCTGTTGTTTAGTTTAATATGACAATTTAGAAATATATTTTCTATTATTATTATTAATAATGGACATTAAGAAAAACATTATACAAAAAAATCTCTTCACAAAACACAGCAGTTATTACAGGTTAAGATCCATATTATACCAAATTACATTGATCTCTCAGATCAACACTAGGTAATAAAACCACTGCGTAGTAAAAACTCAAGATATTACTTTATTCTTAGACTTCCAATAAGACAGGCCTGTGTTTAAACATACTCCTGTCCAATGCTTTTACAATCTTTTCTAATTAAATTTGTAAATTACATTATCATGGTTTTAATAGAGAGCTTTATGTAGCTTTGTGTTTTGCTCTTGGACAACTAATTAATGATGTATTTTAACACCACCCAGTGCGATCACAGTCTGACAGCTGAAATTGAGAGTACAAGATATCACAAAGTAACACATCCGTTTTAGTTCCTACAAAGTTAACAAGTGTCTGGCTTGGAAAATAGTATCTCTTATAAACAACAGTAACACAGTAAACAGAGTAAAATCTTTCATGAAGAAACACATGAATGCAAGAGAATCATGGGAGAGATTTGATGGAGAAAAATTCATAGATATGCCTAATGTTAAAATCTATTTTGTTAATGTGGTAATATTTGTGGAATACATTGATCTTCTAATCATAATTTCTTTAAGATTTGTTTACCATTATATTAAAGACAAGACAAGGGGTTTTTTTTCCCTACAATTGATATCCACATTTGCACTTTCAAATATGGAGCTTCACCAAGTAGTGAAGATAATGAGCATAAGCACCATCATGTTTGGTAAGCCTGACTTCAAAATACAGCCTGCGAACTGGCAAGCAATTTATTCTGTTTCAAAAGCAATTTTGCTATTGTGTTGGAAAATTGTACTTCAGTATTTAAAACCAGTAAGATAATGAATAATGGATTTTTCATAACTAGGATGAGAACAAAAATCTTTGTGTCTTTGTTACCTAGTATTTTGCTGCACTTAATTGCTTGAAGTGCTGATTTTCCTTGAGTGACAAATCAATTAAGTATAATCCTAGAAACTTGTATTAAAACAGGGAAGCACTGAAAGCAACATGAATAAAGAAGCCAGAGTGGAGACATCAAAACTCTCAGCACGACTGCTACTAAATCAGGTATGAAGAAAACTATCTTGACAAAATATGGTTTCCTAAGAAAAAAGGAACATTAATATTAAACAACTTTCCACAAAATCTGACTACTATTAGGAATCTCATTGAACAGATAAACAAAGTCATGTACAATAAATACTTTTAAGTGAAATTTTGATATAAATATCTGCTGTGAAAATGATGCCTCAAGTCACATGTACTTACGTCATTCCACTTTGATGGCTGTTTGCCAGAGGAGATGCAGATGCAGAGTTTCATAGGTACCATAATGTGTAATGAAAGACATTTTAAGTTATTTAAATCTACCTTGGTTACCTATTCAGGTCCATAATAATTTCTATGTTTTCTGCCAGCTTTCCATTACTCTAAAGGAGCAATATCCAAGGGTGCAGCAGGAAGGTGCAAGACACAGGGCAATTGTGACTGCATGCTTTTCTGGTTTTACTCACTCAACAAATGTAGAAGCAGTATTTATGAAGAGGGTTGTTTTATCTGCTTGATCAAAAGACTCGGGCAGGAATATAAGCACTGTGTCAGATCCTGCATAAATATCTGTTCCTCATCACCTATCAGTTTTGCTATAGATGATCATCCACAAGAAGGAAAACAAAGTTGATGCTTTAAAGCAGTATTTCTCAAACCTAGTGAGGGAGGAAAAAAGGAATGCATGGTCATGAGTCTATGAATGAATTGGAACCAGGAGATGGCTGTGGGATGCAGAGTAGCATGGAAGAGAGGCTGCAGCAGAAAGTCTTGAGCAAAAAAGCTGAGAAACACTAGCTGAGCTACTGCCACCCAATGCTGTGACCATGTTACATCCTGCTGAGAGCTGGTGATTTGGCTGAGTGGCTGCCACAGGACTCCCTCTGCTTCCCATCACGGGCACAGGACGAGTGACCTGCGCAATCTCTGTCACTCATACCCTATCCTGCTCTACCTCCAACCTATGTGAACACTTTCCCAGTCCGAGGATAATGGAGGAATCTGCCAAATTGTAGAGAAGCATCAGTAAAAAAAAATGAAGAAAGTGACAGGCATTTCCATATGAAGAGCAAAAATTGTTTCTTAAAGGATGAACCACCAAATCAACAACTGCTGTAGACTGCCTGTATCACTGACAAAACTGCCCAGATCACATCCTATAATGAAGAAAAAATTCCCAGGAAACTGCAGCTGCACAGATTTTATTTAGCAAGGCACATTCATTCATAACCATGTTTATAGCTAAACAACGTAGTTTCATATAACTCTTCTTAAACAAATAACCACTGTATCCATAAAACAAATTGCTTTGCTAGAAAGTTACCCAAGAAAAATCAAGTTACAAATAATTATTTTCCTCAAATATTACCCTGCATTTCTAAGAATTAAAAATTACATTTTTCTTCGAATTTCAAACACCTCTATGCTTCACACAGCAGTAAATTCTGTTAATCTACAAAGCAATCGTGCTATTCATATATTACAAGAGAAGTTGAAAACTGAAAAATCTTCTACAGCTAAATGCATGAAATTTAAAGAATTTTCTTTGACCTCTTCCCAAAAAACACAGAAAAGGTATTTCTAAAGTTTTTAAAATTGATTAGAACTTGCTGTTCTATGTTCATATTCAGCTTCAGCTGTGCCTCTAATGCGAGTATAACACCCTAATCTGTGTTTCTTGGGAAGTCTCTGAACACAGGTCCTGACCTGAAAAAAAAGAATCAGACACTCACACAAAATACTACTATTACAAATTTTTATGGAGTAACCACAGTTAATACTAACAGCTTTTAAGGATGCTGGATATTTGTAGAGCAGAACATTTACATCCAGGCTCTTTTAAAAACAGTACAATATTCTTGCCATAGTGCATGTTTATCCACTGAACAACAAAATATAAGGAAAAAGTACTTCTACTGCATGCAGGCAAGTTTATCACGGTGTCACTGAGATGAGTAAGACCAAACTCTGCAATAAGACCAAATAAATCTTTGCCTTCCTGCCCCAAATGATACAGAGAGATAATAGGGAAAACCACAAGGCAGCATTGTTGAACTACTACTACTACTACAAAATTAAACAACAACAACAACCAACCAAGAAACAACAACAAAAAACCCCCACCACAAAAGCAAACAAACAAAAAACCAAGCTAAACAAAAAAAAAAACCCAAACAAACAAAAAGCTGATATCTTCAGCCTTGCAGAACTAAGGGAAAATCCCTTACATCTGTTCAGATAAAGGTCTACAAGCATAATAGAAACTTATTACCACAGCAGCTCCCTTCCATCAGTAGCTTTTAAAAAATTGCTTAAAACAGATACTAAAACAACAGGTTCCACCAGAGAAAAATCAAATATTCTGAATGGTATTTGCCTTCTCTTTCTCCTACATCACTCTTTCTTACTAGAACCACATAGAGAAGAAGCAAATTGAGAAGACATGTAATGGAGCCTCCATGATAAAAGGCACCCATCCTTATTACCCCTTGCTCACCTTACAAAGCGCTATGCATACCTTAACACAAGACCTTTTTCAACCCATGACAAGATGAGTGAGTCTCTTGTATTTAACAAATAGATACCAGAAATACCTAAGTACACAGTAGGACCTCAGGAAACATCATCTACATTCAGCAGAACCCTTTTTTAATTAGTAGGGTATGTCATTGATCAGAACAACAGGGCCATTTTATCACTGTCACTGGGTATTGTTATTGACATTGTAGCCCAATCAATTGTTATCCCTCTCTCTTCTTAGCATGCCCAAGCAATACAAATCACTGTATTTAGATACTATAGGTACAAAACAGGAAGGCATGCAAAAATAATAGCTTAAACATGCAGTCACTTGTGCTTCTGCAAACAATAGTAACACCTAAAATAGTTATTTGAAGTTCTCAAACTTTTTTTCTGCCCAATGATTAAAACACTTCAGATCAGGATAGTTACTGTAAGAATAACTGCGCCAAAATTTATGACTTTCTGTAAACCTATCTTGGTATGAAAGACCATTACTAGTGAACAGAAAAACATAAAGACAACACTTTCCAAATGCACAGTTTACATAATATCAAATTAAAGAACTGCAATTAAAAATCACTTTTTTACCAAAATCACCTAAGGTTTGTATGTCATCTAAATTTGTGTCTGCAGATAAAATATGACAAACTGCTTCTCAGGTATGGCGCCAATGAAAATCTTATTGTTCGTAAAATTATTTTACAGTTGCTAACGTCAATAACTTAATATGCATGCCATATGGTTACCTGCATCACTAAATCATTAAACTTTGCTCTGAAAAGTAAAAGCCCCAGAACCTAACAATGACAACACACACTGCATAAAAGGTCTGAAAATATTCACATACAGCGACACTATTTTTCAAGACTTATATATCAAACTCCTAGGACCTTTGTTCCAGGCATAAGTTTCAGAATCTGCACCTATCCTAAATAAGGTGTCAGTTCCAACCAGCAGGATTAGCCTATAAATACAGTCTTTAGCAGAGGAAAAAAAAAAAAAACCACATAAAAAAATCCAAGCAAACAAACAAAAAGTCCAGGAATGGGAATACATGAACTACTGCTTTTTTCTAAAAACTAGAGAACTAGTTTCTCCATAACTTGAGATCTTGAAAACAGACCCAATTCAACCACTGTTACACAAATACAGCACCCCAAGTACAAAGCTGCCACACAAACAGCCTTGTTGGAAGAATCAAAATTCAGAGATGAGATCTAAGACTAAGCCTAAAAGTCACTGAGTGGCATAGTTAAAAATGACAGGGATGAACTGTCGCAGACATTTTTCACAGAAATCCTTTCTTTCAGATTTCTGCATCTTCTGGGAAGCAGAAGAAGAATGTAAACAATTGTTATCAGCTGCTGTAGAATGCAATAAGATGCACCTGTGATTGGTTCATGTTCTATGTGTTTATAATTAAGGGCCAATCACAGGAGCAAGCTGGAGACAGAGTCCCGGGACACAGAACTTTGTTTTAGATTAATTCTATTCTTAGTTTAGCTTAGCAAGCCTCTGCAACTTCTCTCTTCTTATTCTATTTAGTATAGTTATAATGTATTATATATCATATATCAATAAATCCAGCCTTCTGATCAAAAAACAAGATTCTCGTCCTTCTCTCTCACCCCAAGCGACCTCCTCAGATCGCTGTAATAATGAACCTCTGTCCAAAATCACAACCCAGGAAAAGCTAATAAACAAAGAGCAGTATGTCCTGCAAGACGGTACATCAATGTTGAATTTTTTTTTAATTAAAAAGAGACAAACACTTTGAATTTCAGGTCAAGTCTATAAAAAAGGGAGGGGTGAGAGTTCTCCTGGAAAAGAACAAAGGACATACATGATTGATCCACTTTGCAAGAATGGCATGAAAGTACAGACAACTCTCCTAAGGACTATTCTAGAGAGACTTCTTTATACAGCATTTGATCCTTTCCTCCTTATGCTGAAACAGAAGACAGGTGTATTGTAATGAATATATATATTCAAATACATCAGCATAACATACAGCTGTGTAATTTAATGTGTTCTCATTCCCAATACACTAAAACATCTACATATCAGCACCTGCAGCCTGAAACACTTCCCAGGAACAACATATTTAGTTGTTCAAGGTTCATGACATTTCTAGCAAGTATCAGAGCAACCTGCAACATTTGCAGCTTTTGGCATCACAGTAACTACTGATACATCTCACTTTGAGTTGCTACCTCCAGCAAAGATTTCTGTCCTACAGAGACAGCAGACTCATCTGTAATGGTGCATCCATTTGCTGCCATTTCTGTTTGCTTGTCACAGAGTAAAGGAAGCACCACAGGAACCAGGATGATGTTAGGAGTTTTATCCACAAGGAAGTGCAGGTGCGCCAGTACACATATGGAGAATTAATAAGCAGGACCCACTCCCACACACTCCCACAGCTGCTTAACTTCCAGGAGTTTCTGTGATCATGTCCAGAGTAGCAGAATGAATAGCATTAACAATGCTATTTCTACAAAAAAAACCCCCAAAACCAAAAACAAAGAAACAAATACCAAAACCAACCAAACAAAAAACCCCAGCAAAACCATAGATATTTATAGTTTCTGGATTTAACAAGTTACTGCTTCTGGTCAAACAACAGATGTTGGAAGAAGTTTGCAAAATCAGTTTTAAAAGACAGATGTTCAAAAGCAAATTCAGTTTGATCTTTGGAATTTTTTATCACAGAAACTATATTAAAATTCAAATTAATGCCAATATTGTCAGCCATTCAGCCTCATCCATCATTTTCAAGCTCATTTTCAGGATGAAATATGTAGAGCCATTCAATTAACAGGTGTTTTGGGGAGAAGATGAAATTGAAATCTGTATAACTCTGGCCAGATACTGTAAGAACTTTTGTTCTAAACATTCAGAAATACCCAGGGAAGGAGATTCATAGAAACTAGGAGCGTTTCACAAAACTGTACAAAGTACCAAATATCACTGCATATAGCCCATTCAATGGGTAAACTCCACTAATATGTATTAATTCTTGGGGGGTTTGAACAATTATGGACATTTTGAAAGGATTTCCAGACCTGCACTTATAGCAATATAAGTCATGAACTTTCTGTGAACAGCATTCTACAGGAGATGTTAGGTCCTAAAAGCTCTGATTGTTACATGGTCTTACCAAATAATATTTTTGGTTATTTGGAGACATTATTCTTAGTTATTATACATGAAATATCAAAATCTACTGGACTACAAAGAATAACATCTAGACTGCATAAATCATGTCATTTAGAATTAGGACACAACTCTAACAAATAACTGAAAGGCAGTAGGAAAATAAAGGTATTTTAACCGAGTTCATAACAGACTGTCAGAAATTAAAAATTCCACAGCATTACAGTACCTGCCTTGACTATTATCTATTGACATTTTTATCTCTTTTTTGGTGGTTCAATGTGGAACCTAGCCAAACACTCTGAGAAATCATAACCATAAGGACTACAAGATTGCTGGGAACAGCTTTCATTCAATTCAAAAGCACTAGAACAGTATTACTACATTAAATAATCTTATTTTTTTGTGTACTACAAAAACTGGTTTTGAAATTTGTAAGTATCAGGGAATCATGCGAATTTTCATTGAATTTCAAGTTCTGCAGACTTCCATTCCCTTTTGTCGGGAAGAGATTTCATTTTTTTCTATTATACATACTTCACATTAAATAAGCTACAGTTCACAAACTGTTAAGCAACAAGTATTCTACATTTACCTGCACAAAAGACACATTATCCTATTACTTGGTTCATTTTTCCTTCATGTGCAAGTTTCTAATTTGCTAATGACATAAAAGAATTCCCAAATAGCAGTACAGTCAGTTGCCTCAAAACAGAGTTGGTCCATCAGTGGCAAACTGCAGAGACAAGCAACAGAGTTGACCTGTTCCACAACTTGCCCTACAACGACCACTTAATATATCCAGTTGTGTCATTCATAAACACACTACTGTTCACACCATGAACAAGGACAGATTTCTTTTATGAATATCTGGAGTGCAAGTGAATTTATGTCACATAAAGGAGAGCTGGAAAGATGTGATTGTCTGGTACCAGCCCAGGAGTCCCAATACCTCTTGCCTCAGCCCTATTAGGCCAAATACAATCACTCACTGACAGCAGCAAGCATAGAACACCTGAATAAACCAGGTATTTTGTTTATGGATAAATGATAGTTGACTACTGTTTAGTTCTTTATCAGCTTCAAAATTCCACCAGGCTTCTTGTTTTCCTGCCACCGACCTCACATGACAGCACAGTCAACTTCCTTTCTGTGGTCAGCAGTTGATTACTCTGTGGTTGATGATGACAAACACAAGTCAAACAGATGAGAATAAGCCTCAATGCACATTTCAGGTGAACCTGAATGTTCTCTGCTCCTCTCTCTCCCTCACCATGTAAACAAAAAGCAGCAATTATTTTCCTGTAGATAACAACCTTCAAGCTGACGGACAAGGTGCTGAAACAAGTGCTGAACCAATCAGTTTTTTCCCCCAAGCCTTTTTACAACTACGCAAATTGAATATACTAAACAATAGCAAGGATTTTTCAAATTCATTTTAAGGTGAACAACTTTTTCCTCCAAGACAGATTTCCCTGATTGTTGATGGCAACACATGAATAGTTCTCTGTCCATCTGAGGTAGGGAAATATGAGAGAAAATGTAAAAACTGAATTTCTACTGCAAAAGTAATAAGTTGTGCTTAAACATCAGAAATAAAAGCAGAACAGGATGCATGTGTTCATTGAACCATAGGTAATATTTAATATGTATTTTTAATATATTTTTAACAGGCCTTAACACATACAGTATAAATATATAAAAACACTTCATCTTCTCATGTTTATTTATATATAAAAGTACATTGCAGGACATTTAATGATTCTTAGCTGGCTACAATTTTATACAGAAGTGTGCATATTATTGAAGTTTCTTTAGATATGTACGGGAAAACATACTCCCAAAAGCACAACGTGCACTGCAGACAAACAGTGAGTGTGACAAACAACGAGTATGATAATCTTTGTCCTCACTGCAAAGTGAGCTACACAAACACTGGCAAAGAGTCCTACAGACTGCTTAGCTCAAGCAAAAGAAGTCATTCTACAAAGTAGCTGCAAGGCCAATAAGGGTTAGCAACTGATGAGTTGTACTAACTGAGGTTGCACAGCAGCAGGACAATTAACTGGAGTTAAAAACACTACCACACTAAAGTTAAGGATGTGTGTATAAGACTTCCAAGACACTGTAAATTCTTCACTGAAAAAATAAATCACACCAAGTCAAAAAGTCTTGAAGTCCAGAAACAACAGCACTGGATTAAACCCAACATGCCAACTCCAGTATGTTTTAATAGGTGTTTGTTTCTAGACATCTTCAGAGATATTTATTACACCCTTTTAGGCAAAATCCTCAAGCATACATGCACATGATAGGTTTCTGCATATCAGAGACCTCAGTGACTTCACTTCAACACTCTCATAAGTATCTGACATCAGGACCTTTGCTGCAGTTTCCACAGGAATGCAACGCTTCTTCAGAGTCTGTGCTGAAGATAAAGATTGGAAAAGCAGGATGAATCATTCATAAAGACATAGAAGCTGTAGTTCAATTACAAGTTTAGAGCCACAAGACAAGTTGTAATTCCACTATTTGCACTGCTGTATTTGCCCTTGGACTCTACACAAGACAGCTGTGGTAGACTCCACACAAGCATTGCCATGCCTTTACTGCAGGTCCACAGGACACCTTCCAGAGGTGCTCTCACAAATCCAAAGTAAGGTATTCTTGAAGGAGAATGACCAACTTACTCAACCCACATTGAGAAAAATAAAACCATAAAGTGAATGAAGAGGCTGGTGTAAGTATTCTGATTCTCAGAGCTCAGATAAGCAATTAATTAATCAAGTGATCAAAAATGAAGAAACACAATAAATGAGCCTGTCAATTTTTAAAGCTTTTATATACCTACAAGAAGCTGCACAAAAGTAACTAAAAACACAGATAATCACTTTTATGGAGGATCGATATGTTAAATACACAGATTATAAAAGACCCTAACTCTGACAGATGTCATCTAAACTGGAAGGAATATAATCCACAATCTTTGGAGGGCAATGTTGATCAAAGACAGAGGGCAAGAAGCAAATCTGTAACGAGTTGGTAGTTCCTTGCTAGTTCCTACAGTTTGCCAGATCTGCTTATAAAGAGCCACAATTAAACAGTTTGTCTAAAGAACCACAATGACACCTGCACACACACCTTCAACTAACCTGTGTAACCATCTGACTTATGGACTCAAGCCATCCCATCTACAGCATCACCAGAACACTCTTGGTTAACCTACAGAACTCCCAGTACCTTTGATAGTCTGGACTAAATTTTTGCCTACCAAATCCTCCTCTTTATTCCCAAGCCCAACACCTACTGAGAAGCAAATTTCAGTAAGAGCATTCTCTGATTCAATTCTCTAAGGTATAGGGTTAATGAGGATGATACTGCCCTACCTCAAGACAGAGGACAAACCTACAACAAGTTGTCAGACATTCAAGTATTAGTATAATGGGGAAAGCTAACACTATGGCAGACTGTCCTACAAACTTGTGAATGTTCATTAAAAAAACCCTTTATCTAGTTTAAGAATCAAGACAACATAATGTAAGCCTAACCTATTTTGCACAGCTTTAAACGACCTTTTTTGTTGGTTATCGCATCCAGACAAAGTAAATACATTTAATTCATTATGAAACAGATTTATCACATTTTATTCATTATGAAACAGACTTATCACTGTATTTCAACTAGAAAAAGAGCACCAACTATCTATTCTTAGCAAGTCCATTTGCTTCAGATCCTACAACTGCTCCCTCCAGTCCTTCTACCCACAAACAATGCTCTACAAGAACCAAAAAAGGAAAGAAACATTTTAATGGCCACACTCAGGAATGGTGTCCGTGCTAACCCCAACAACTAGCTCGCAGCACATTTACCAAGGACGCCCAAAGAAGCCCCCCGCCGCGAGCATCCCTCTCCTCGGCGAACTCCTGCCAAGGGACCCGACTTGCGCGGAGTTGCGGGCGGTGGGGCCGGGCGAGCGAAGGCCGCACCCGCGGGAGAGGGGCTGGCGCCGGGAGCAGCGGGGCCGAGGGCGCCCTGAGCATCCTCCCGCCGCCACCCCAGCCCGTCCCGGCCCCGGCCCTGCCGCCGGGACACGGGAACAGCGGCCCAGGAGAGGCGGCCACCGCCGCGGAGGCCTGCGGGAGCCAACGACTGCCAACACCCCCCTCCGCCATCCGCGGCGGGGCCGCCGCCCCTTCCCGCCCTCCCCGCGGAGCGGGCGGTCCCGGATCCCGCCGGGCAGCGGGACTGGGCGAGGGGCGCACGCCGCCCCGCCCGCAGCTGGGGACAGGGGAAGGAGAGGGGAAGGGGGCGGCAGCGGCCGCCGCGCCGGCCCCGCCCGTACCTGCTGTGCCGCTGCGCCGCGGCCGCGCTGCTGTAATAGGCCGCCCTGCGCTGGGCGCTGCGCGGCACCGGGCGCAGCGGGATCTGGTCCGCCATCTTGGGGGCGCCCCCCGCCGCCCAGCCGGGCGCCGCCCCGGCCCTTCTGACGTCACGGCCACGCCGGTGACGTGCGGGGCGGAGGGGGGCGGGGGCTCGAGGTAAACACGGGGCGGGCGGCGCGCGAAGCCCCGAGGGAGCGCTGAGCCCTCGGGGAGCCGCAGTGCGGGAACGGCGGGAGGGAGGGGCTGAGCGGGCGAGCCGCGCTCTGCTCCCTGCTGCCCGGCTGTAGGACACGGCTGGTGCACAGGAAGCTCCACCTGAACGCGAGGGAGAACTTCTTTCCTGTGCGGTTGCTCAGACAGGCTGTGGAGTCTCCCGCGATCGAGATACTGAAGCACCGTCTGGACGCAGTGGTGTGCCCTGGGCGGCCCTGCTTGGACAGGGAGGTTGGATACTGTGGTCCCTTCCAACCTGAGCTGTTCTGTGATTCCGTGATTATTCAGCTTCCGAGGTTCCACGTCTGCCAGTGATGGTTTCCTGCCATTAAACAGAGACAAGTATTGCTGCCTGGAAGGGGACGTTCTGTATGTCAGGGGTAATGAACCAGTCTGTGTTACCTCACAGGGTTGATAGACAAGTCACCACCAGCAAAAGCTGGTTTGGAAGATATGCATGTTCATAGACCTACTGTAGAATGTTATCTCTTGGTATTCCTCTGAAATTAGATGCTGTGGGGGAGCAAAAGGCCTAACACCATTACCAATACAGAAGACTTTCTACAGCAGGAGAAAGACAGTTATTTTCTTTTTTTCCTCAATACTTGTTGCTAAATGAAGTTTGTTTCTATGACCCAGGCACTTTGGACTGAAGTTTTGCTGTTTCCTGAGCTGTACCTTCACCCAAGGGAAGACGGTCATTGTGGAGGCACCACAACACACAGCTTACAATGAAGGATGCTCCTATCTGCTGGAGTGAAGATTATGGAGCACTGGCAGCTCTTTCCAAGTACAAATTTCTGTGCAGAATTTTGACTTCAAGTGTACTATCTGGATTCTGACAGAACTTTTGAAGTTGAACCAGGAGATGGGAACAACAGTTACACAGAAAGCACAAGGCTTCTATAGGAATAGAAGGGGGAAAATATGCTGGGCATGTGACAGGACTTTGCTAGGTATTCAAAGGGTCACATGTGGAAATTCCAGAAAGGGGAAAGATATTTATTTAGCTTTCTAACTCTGTTAATCCTTATAATGTTCTTGGTATTAGAATAAGAATCAGTTCCCCAGTAGAATCACAGAATTGTAATTTATATTGAAAGAGATGTCTAGACATCACCTAGACCAAGACCTTACATGTAATATCAGGTTGTTCATGGCCATGTGCAATGGAGGATTGAACACCTCCAAGGACAGCACAATGTTTCCATAACTTCTCTGGGCTACCTGTCACAATCTTTATCTTGTGATAAACAAATTGCTAATAAGTACCCAAAACTTCCCATGTTCCAGCTTGGGAAACACAGGATCAGCCAAAACCATCCATCTCTGAGAAAAGTCTGGCCACCATCTGTGGCAGACATCTTTTCACTAAAAATCCTTTCTTAGGATTTTTTCCCTTCTGAGAAGCTGAGGCCTCAGAAACAGAATGTAAACAATGGTTATCTGCTACTGTGGAATGCATCAGGTGTGTCTGTGATTGGGCCATCTAAAATGTTTACAATTAATGGCCAACCACAGACTACATAACTTAGACTCTCTGTCCAAGCCACAAACCTTTGTTATTCATTCCATTCTATTCTTAGCTAGCCTTCTGAGGAAACCTTTCCTTCTGTTCTTTTTAGTTAGTTAAAATCTAATATCTATATCATAAAATAATAAATCAAGCCTTCTGAACATGGAGTCAACATTCTCCTCTCTCCCCTCGTCCAAGAACCCTGTCACACCATCTTCTTGGTATTGTGCCATTAAGTAGTCTTATTCAGCCACAAAGTTTCTTCTTAACTTTTTCTACTCTAAGCTGTGCAGGCTGAGCTTTCAACCTCTCCTTATATATCATGTTCTCCAGCCCCTTCACAATCTTAGCTTTTCTCATAGACTCACTTCAGAATGACTAGTGTAATGAGAAGACCAAAACTGGGCATGGTAACCCAGATAAGGTCCTACAAGTACCAGACAGAAGAGAAGGGCTGCACAGTTAGTAATAATGCCCAGGGTGTGGCTGGATGACTCTGCTCAAGGGTACATTGCCATTGCATCCACGTTTTATGTGTTTATGTTTATATATTTTATGTTTATGGCAGTTTATGGGGTGTGTGTGGTACTGCCTGTCTCCTGCCTGCTCCGCCATGATGTACATGCTGGAATAAGCAAACACAGCCTGCAAATCTTTCAGGGTAACAATTATGCCAGTCCTAGGTGCTTTCATGGCTGTTGTTACTGCAATTCTGCACATTTCACAGCTTTAAAATGGTAAGCATTAATATTAATAACTATATATTCAGAATTCTCACATGGCTAACTAAGTTACTGCAGATCACTGAGGCCAAGAGAATTTAAGCTATTGCTTCCAGTTTATTAATTGATTCTAGCCCTTGGCAGAGCAATTTTTGGACTGAACAGAAAGCACTTCATTCACAAGTTAGTGGCCTAAGATTAATCATCTTGTCTGTGCAGAACTTTGGTTCTGGCTATTCAGTTATATTTCTGGCTATTTAGCAGGTTGTTTGTCCTGTAACTAATCTCTGATGTTAGTCAATTATGTGCATGTGTTTGTAAATTCCATATGCAGAGACAAATAAGTGATTGAGGATGTGTAAGGAAAGGTTTATTCTTGTCAGACTTGTAAAGGCCCCAGCATGAGACAATCATTAGGAATCATAAATACCTTCAGAGTCTTCATTTCTCACCGAGTCTTATGTAGTCCATAAAGCATTATTTCATTTATTATTACTTTAAGGTTTCAAGAAAGAAATACTTCTCTATTGCCTGTGTACAGAGAAGAGTTTGACCAGAAAGCCTTCTAAGAAGAGCAAAATTAGTTTTTTAGTATGCCAATGGCCAAGAGAGTGACAAAATAATTTTAAATACATGCTGTTTTGATTATTTCAAATATATGTTTAAAGTTTGTTAAGACAGTTGCTGGAAATCTATCATGATTTCTCCTTCTTGATCACTCTAAATGCCTTTTTGCATCACTATTTTCATAAAATGGTGGAAGCTCTTAAGTGCAGGATCTTTGATTTTTTGGTATGTATTATCATTCAGTTTTGCCTCTAGATTATGCTGTGATGCTGTCTTTTGTTTTTTAAAGAAAATTCTAAACGTTTTGTATAAAAGTTTTCACTATGCAGAATTGACAATTTGGCATGTGATATGTGACAACTTTTCAAGCTGCCTTTAGAAAATGTCCCTGCATTTTGAAAATATATTTCTTTTCTTATTTAGCAATACTGAAAGATCATAGAATAAACTTGCTTTTGATCCAGATTTCGGTATTCAGGTGTTTCAGGCAGATGTTATTTTTTTTTAATTAAAAAAAAATTTCATTTTAGGAATTAATTTCAATATTAATATTATAATATTTATTTTAATACTTGGCTAAATAATGTTTGTCACTTAAATATCATGATATCATACATTTGTGCTAACAAGTAAATATAGCACCACTCTGAAATAAGCTTTCAGTATCATCCTTTCTGTGCTTCTTTTTTGCATAACTTTTGCATTTCTAATAAGTGGGAGAGATCCAGAACCTATGATTTATGGATCTTGTGAACTCTTGGTTTGACTAGGAATGAGCTGGCATGGAAACTGTTTTGCATTTGTTGCATGTATCTGCTACAGGTGCAGAACCTATCTGTAACGAGTTCTGCCTGATATCCCCAGAGGGCATTTCATAATAATTTATACTTCTGTTGCCATTCTACTTCTGCTGTAAATGTTCAAGGTTAACTGCTCCCTCCCTTCTAATCCTGATTATGTATCCAGCCTGGGCTAAGGTAACAGGGGAAATGAAAGGCAGTTTGAAGCTAATTCATTCTTTGCTATCCTTCTCAAAGCCAAATTATAAAATCATTTATACTGGAGTAACTCTGTGGAAATGATACAAAAATCCTTGGATATAAAAAAAAAAGAAAATTTCAGTAAGCCTCATGTAATGTTACAGGTACAAAATTTACATTACTTATATATTAGGTATTTTGTCACCTTATCCTTCAAACATCCATGTATTTCTCTTTAGATTGTGTAACTTTTTTCATCAGTGGTGAACAAGCCTGGTATCTGTACTCAAATTTTCATCAAAGTGTAAATTGGTCCAAAACACCTGGTGGCTTAAAAAAAAATCACTAGCAAGACCTAAGCACACCAACACAGAAAGAATGTGGTTTTGTTTATACGAAGAGCTAAGGGCAATGCTACACCAAGTAAATTCTTACACTGTCAGAGAAAGGGAGCAAAACATATACCAAATAGAAGGAGCTAAACCAGCTGCAGTTATCAGTTTTAATAATGCTAATAGCTGTGCCTTTGCATCTTCAATATATTACTGTAGGATGTAACAAAATATTATCTTGCTCTGAGACAGAACAAAAGGGGAGACACTGTTTTGTCTGAAAGGATCCTTGTTTTAAAAGATCGCTTCAGACAATGAAGCCTCATGCAATTCACTTATATGCCAAAGTAAATGAGTTTAAAAACAGAAAAAATAAGTAAAAATAATAATTTAAAATATTACTATACTATAACAATTCTGAAAACAAAATGCTACTCACATATTAAAAAATATTATTGTCTACATAGCTGGAAGAAAATTCTATTTCTACACATTTTATTTTTAACATTCACAACATTCAGTGTTTGTCAATTAATTGCACTCCCAGCTGTTACATTTCTTTCACAACTTCTTTCAAGGTATTTTCTTAGGTAAATGCCAACTCTCTGCAGCCCTGCAGGATTTATGGACTGCCAAATCTCTATTCCTCCTTTTGTAGTCCATCCTTACCAAACTATGCATCCCTCAGCATTGGCTTCAATCTTGTGTCACCCTCACCTGTATTCACCAAGTCAGACATTCAGAATAAAATTCCAGCAATATCTTCTCCAATTACATAAGAAAAATAAGGTATATGCTGTATTTTGGATTTTACTAGAGATATGTCTTCTAGACAGTAACAAGCCAGGCTGATAGGGCATTTTCTCCAATTTGCTTGGCAATGCTTGAGGCAGAAAAAGTGCAAATCCTAGAAATAAAATTGGTTTAAAAACAGATAAACTTTGGTGACTTCTGATATAAATATCAGTCATGCTTTCACTTAAGATGTTAAGTGTTGATTGTGAATAAACAAAAGGAGAAACTTGTGGTACAATGTTCATTGTTTTACTGCATTTTCACAATGACCCTTCACTGACAACCATCTAGTAATTTTGCTCCGTATCTCTTCTGTTAAGTTAAACTCTGACTTAAACATTGCTGTAATATACATTTCAAATCCCATGCCTTTGAATTTCTAGTTAGCTTCTGAGGTATTCTTTCTAATGCTCTTATTGTATGTAAATTCAGTGCTAGATTTCTGTTTCTAATTGGAGAATAAAAAGCCCTATGGACTCAAAACTCTTGAGCTGTATTACCAACTTCTGATCTTCTCTTAAAATGAGAGAATATCTGATAAAATATTCCCATGATCTGCTGTGCAAAATTACAGCAAAGCACACCACCAGTACTCTCAAAGGACCCTTTTTTCTTTTTGAGTTTTCTCAGTAGGTTTATTTCTTCAAATTCCATGCTGTTGATATTTCAAATAAATAAATATAACTGTTTTAACTACTTCTTGAAACTGAAAGAAAATACACCCATGGATTAATTACAAATTTTGTGTTGTTTCAGAGCTTTCTGAAAAGGTCATGGAAGGACAAATAAGGCCCAAGTGTAAACTCAAGTATCCAGTTGTGATTGCTAGTATCAGACTTGCTTGGATCTGATTTCCTTTTGCAGTTTCTGATACAGTAGTGACCAAAAGCTTCACATGGGGTTAGGAGTCTTTGTTCTGGGAGCTCTTCAGAAGTAGATGAAGAAAAAGTTCCCAGATGCTTAGTGAAAAAATACTTAGTGCCTTGTAAAGCGCATCCTTTGAAAGTCTGAAATTGCTTGAAATCTTTCTCTGGTATCTCCCTATGTCTGTCTCAGCCATCAGCTCAGGCTAATAGTAAAAAAAGAAACTTTATTTGCCTCAGACCAGCTACTAATGAGTTTTTCCTCAGATATTTTAGCCAGTCAGATCTGTTTTCTGCTAAAAACTACACATCTTCTCTTTGTATACTGATTTCACTCCAAGCAGCAAACTGAACCTTACAGATTTTTCTTGTATCTCTTATCCATATAGGAAAAATTATTTTCACAGAATCACAGAGTCATCAAGGTTGGAAGAGACCTTCAAGATCATCTAGTCTGACTGTCAGCCCAACACCACCATAGTCACTCCTGATTCAGATTCCCAGGTGCTACATCCAGACAGCTCTTGAACACTTCCAGGGACAGTGACTCCACCACTTCCTTGGACAAATTATTGCAGAACCTGAATACACTTTCAGTGAAACCTTTTTTTTCTGATATCTAATCTGAACTTCCCCTGGTACAACTGAGGGCCATTTCCTCTTGTCCTTTCACCTAAGACATGGCAGAAGAGGCCAAGCCTCACTTCACTACAGCCTCCTTCCAGGCAGTTGTAGAGAGTGAGAAGGTCTCCCCTGGGCCTCCTTTTCTCCAGGCTTAGCACCCTCAGCTCCCCTAGCCACTCCTTATAGGATGTGCTCCAGACCCTTTCTGAGCTCCATTGCCCTTCTCTGGACACGCTCCAGCACTTCAATGTCCTTCTTGCAGTGAGAGGCCCAGAACTGGACACAGGATTTGAGGTGTGGCCCTGCCGTGTCCTTCCTCTACCTTCTTCCCCAGTACTGCCTGAGCAGCAATCTGTTCCCACTCAGCTCATTATTTGTCACTGAGAGATTGCTTCCCATTACAATCATCAAATAATTCCAGTGGGTTTTGTCTACTATAATTTGCAAACATTTTCTTCCGTTCCCTGGGGAATTTCCCATAAATCAAAACAAAACCCCTCATTGCTTCTTTTCAGAACTAAGAAGGGTCAGCTTCCTTCTACAAAGCAAACTGAAACCAGGGTTGCCCTCAATAATACTGAATAAAGAAAATCAATTTTGTCTCCAAAGTACTAGGATAAAGACCAATCACTCTACAAATGTTAGTTACCTGCAACTTCCAATATCCTTATCTGATTTTAACTTATCTAAATCTGGAAGAACTGGTAGCCAAACACAGTGGTTTTTGAAAGTAGATAACATTGTTGTGAAGAGGCTTTAAGCTGAAAAGAAATGTTTACTTCATGTAGCAGAGTAAATAGGTTATCCACAAAAATTGACTGTGACTATATAAATTGTTAGTCAGTCCATTGTTTAAAAATAATACCTAAGGTCTGAAATACATTTAGATTGAAGTTGCCAGGATTTAATTTCTTGGATTACAGAGGTGTGGAGTCATAACCCTGGATGTTAGTGAAAATAATTATATAACAAAAATTATAGGTGCAACAACCCAACAGACAAAACCTGATTGGAACAAGCAGCTAAGGGAATGAGCAGCATGAAATTATTTTGCAGATTGTATGTACAACTGTAAGGATGCCAGGACAGTCAGCTATGGCTTGTCATTTTTCAGTCTTCTGAAAAAAAAGAAAGATTTTTCTAACCCCTAAGTAAATTTTCTGTGAAAGGAATCTAAAGGAGTCCACATCTTGTATAGAGTTCAGGGAAATTGAATTAATTCATTTTTGAAGGCTAAAAAGAAACGAAAGAGGGAGAGAGAGGTGTGCATTGCACCTTTGAGTTAGAAGGCTGTTGACAAGAGGAAAGCAAGGTAAGAGTCAAGAAAGAAGCTCTTCAGAAAAGTGGGAATCCTAGGGAATTGTTCTTCTCCCATACATTTCCTGTTTAAAAAAGAAGAAAAGTCATACTCTCTTCTGTGAATTCTATTAATGTCATAAGACAGGATATTTTCTCCTGTTGTTGAAAATAGACTTTTCGGGAGGGATTATATGCTCTTTTTTCCCTATCCTATTGGGGGTTTTTTGTGGCTTTATTTTTTTTTTTTTTTCATTTAAAACAAGGAAAGATCTGAGTGATCAGTTTGAAAGCAATGAGAGAGATGCTTGAAAATAATTTAACAGACCTCTGGTCAGTATGGTGATACAGAATAAAACTATTTGCTGACAAACAGATTCAGTTGGGATTAGGACTGCGTCATACCATCCTGCCAAGATCATAAGCCTATTACTTTTTCTCTATGAAATTTATGGATTATTATACACATTACTATTAAATATTGATCTTCTAGAATGTATGTGTAGTCTCAAGTTGCATCCAGATTGCTTTCTGGAAAGAGGCAAGTTGATCAGTTAAAAAAAAAAAAAGAGAGAGGATACCCTGCAAATATTGTACGATATTTTCAAGAAACTAAATGTAACTTTGTTTTAAGATCAAAGATATTTCTTCTGGAAAATAGAAATATCCCTTTGTACTAATAATGTGCAACATCGTCTCTAAGAAGAATGGATTTCATTACAAGATTCTTATTTGAAGACTTTGCTGAGATGGAAGCATCACTGATAGAGAGGAGAAATGTATCCTTGTGCCCTTTCTGAAACTTGAACAATGTGGGTGCACTGGTACATAAAAGGTGGAGTTTAGAATGGGCCTGTAACCTTAGGCTTCATAGAGGCATAGAATCATTGTGAGGTGAATGGGGTGAGTGTGAGTATTTGAAATTCAATTTCTCGTCAGTCACCTCTTGTGTCTTTACAGCAAGGAGCCTTTCTGCTGTCTTCTTTGCTTCCTTGCTGTAGGTACAGCATGAAAAGTTTTTGGCAGTGAGCTCGGGTGAGAACACAACTGAGGGCAGTGGAAAACATGATCTAAGTACAAGGGAACTGTGTGGATATCTGACTTTCATTCAGCTACCTTCGTTCAGTATAGATGTGTGTGTGTGTATATGTGTGTGTATATCCATAGATATATGGACATAGACTGTGACTGAGATTCCTCTTCTGTCTGTGAAGTTTGGAAAGTCTGCTTTTGTTACCCTCCATGGCATGTAATTCAAGAAAAAGACATCAGGTTAAGTGTCCTTGTATCACCAGCATTGTTTCTGGGATCAGAAATGCTGCTGAGTGCTGACATCTCTCATTGTTCACCTACCAGTTAGAATCACTTTGCCCTCACTCTTGGTCAGAGCATGACTAAAAATCTGGATAGACTTAGGAGAATTGACCAGATGAGTTATGTTAGCAGCTGTGCAAAGCTCCCAAAGCACAAGCCTGAGACACAGGTCTTTGGACACAGGGCTGACTCAGGAAGGTGAAGAAAATGGGGTGAAAATTAGCAGATACCCAGAAGCAAATGTGCTGATATGTGCTGACAAGGTACTATCAGTGTGACATGTCTGGCCTCACTTATTCCCTACTTTTCCCAAGTAAATTTGGGGATGGAGATGGAATTCTTTTTTTCATAGCATAAAAACATAGGACCAGAACTGACCAGTAATGAAATAAAAAAGGCTATGGAAAATCCAATGAAAAATTCACTTTTACCTCAGTCCTAGTCTAGCATCTTGTCCAGAAAGTTGTCTGTCTGCCAGCTTATTCCAGGTTAATTACCTTGCTGCAAAATGTGGAGCTTCATTAGACAGAAATCTACTCCCATCCACCAGATTACATAGCTGATCTCTGAAGCATGAAGGTTTTCAGAATGGTAGCCAACACATTTTTGGGGTGATCTCCATGCCATGCAGAGTGCAATTTCAGCTCGTAATAACCATTCCTCATATTGCATCAATTACAAACTGTGTCTCACCTAAGCAACCTTCTGAAAGCCAGTTAGTAAAGTGGCTTTTTCTCCTGTGCTTCAGAAAGTCCACGTTCTACCATGAGAGGGAAGAGCCTGAGGTTTCTTCCTTTGCTGAAGGAGTGGATTTGGGAAACACCTCATGATGCAAAGAGCAGGTTCCCTGAGAAGTGGAAGCTTTGTTATTAGATACTATGAAGATACAGCATGACAGTTCTGAGTGTTTTCCTTGAAACCTATTAAACAGAGTTATAAAGAGGAGAGAAAAAAAAAAATATAGGCAAAATGGGATCTTTTGTGCAACTAACAAGCCCCAAGCCTTGGTACACATCAAGAAAATACTTAATTTTCACAGTCTAGTCCATTCCTAGTACATTTTAGGCACTGGTAATTAAAGAAAGAAAAGATGGTCCATAAATCCAAAGGCAAATGTTCGCTTGTGTTTGCTTTAAAGACACATATAACTGAGATGCAAGAACTGTGAACAAAATCTCCTGTTCCAGTGTTCATATATATCTACCCACACTAGCTAAGAAACTTAGCTAACTAAAATGACCGTTTCCCTCTAGTATTACAAGTTGTAAACTTTCAACCCTTTTGATGAAATGAGGTCCTCATCAAATGCCTTCTAAACAATAGGTCTCTTCCATTTATAACTGCCTCTCATATCAAACCCACTAGGAGCATAAAAACAGCAATTATTTATAATAACTTTATTTGGTATAATTTCCATCTGTCTTTGAAAGCTCTTCCTGCTGTTTTCAGGCTGTGCATGTTAAACAGAAGTGCTTACACTTGACCTTGCTCTTGTTCCACTCTTTGTACGCAGCAGTGCCTTTCTTCTTCTGAAAGATAGGTACAATTTGTGTCCACATAAATTATACTGTACTTGCTATTAACATTCTTTTATCTGGTAAATTACTTACACTGATTATGTTGAAGACTGTTCTATGAGCTGTTGATAATGCAGGTCTATGATTTGGATGTAATATGTCATTCTTAATTTGGGATGAGGATGAAAGGAGATGGCAGCTTGCTATAACACATGCAAAAAATCAGATTCTGGCCACATGCAGTCAGGAAAGGATCCACAGTAGTATTTGGAACAGAAAATGTGTTCAGACTCAGCATTCTGGCTAAATTCCACCTTCAGTAATTATTCTGTCTAAATCTTCCTGCATTTCCAAAAGGATGATTATGGTATTTTCATTTCTTTCCTGCCTCAGATTCATGGAGCACGTTGGCATAGGTAATGCCCATTCTGTACTGCATCGAAGAAGTAGCAAACAGGGAAAATTATCCATAGTTCCTTCTCTCAACAAATAGTTAAAGCTGAGAGAAACTCAAATGATTTTGCTGTCCAGTCAGCCACAAGACTAGAAATGCTCCACTACTGTTTGCCCAAAAGACATGGAGTCTTGAAACCATGCTCTGGAGCAAGTGGGCTGTGCATTCAGGGCAAATGGGGCCCCATCCATAGATTCAAGTCTTGCAGGGCTGCACCCTCTTCAGAAGGGAGAGAGGACCCAAGGATTCTAGCCTTTCATTTGTGCAATCCCATCTCTTAACAACAGATTCCCATAAACTGATGATTTTGTATTAAATAAATAAGAAAAAGTAGAAAGAACCCAATCATATTGCATTCTTGTCTTTTTCAGGACAGTGCTGAGGTGTTCCTCAAGGATTTAAGAAACTAAAGACAAAAATTATTGTTCTTGCAAATTTAGGCTGCTCTGAGCAGCCATCACCTCTTGCATTTAATTTGCTCAAAGAATATGGCTTCTCCTTGTCACCAACAAAATGATTGAGGATGTTCAAAGCAGATTTCTTCCATGATGTGCAAACATCTCTTTTGCAAACTAAATTCTTATTTTTATAAGAGTGGGTTTTTCAAAACTAATGCAAAAATATCACAAATAATCAAAAAAAGAGGTTTTTCAACTGCATATTTTAGAAACACTTTTGTTATGATGGTAGTAATGAACACACACATATATTCTCTGTAAGTGTTAATCTTGATCTTATAAAGCTGCATGAAAAAAATAACTGCTCTAAAATACCAAAATAACCCCCTTGCTCTTTTTAATGCAGTTCAGCAAAGAGATGTAGCCCCAAAGTGCCAGTCTCATCATGTTCTCCACAGATCTGGCAATCAGTGGCTCTCCAGTGTCTGGGCCCCAGGAGGCAAGAAAGAGCTTTGCAGTGCTGAATTTTGTGTTATTATTATTTTTAGAGTTTCAGTGTACAGATATTTGCTTATATTATTATTGAATTTTAATACATAATATTAATAATATAGTAATATAATAACATAAGCAGACATTTGCTTATATTACTCTTAAATTTTCCCTGTGAATGAACTTGTTTAAAATGATATATCCATTATATGAGGAAAGATTTAAAAAATATCTTGGTTTAGATTAAGTCCATGTAACATTCACAAACCACTGTGGACTGTACCCATCTTGTTGCAGTTGCAGTCCTGCCATCCTGAAGACACTCAGTATTTTGCTAGAACTGTTTGTTCTTATGGTTTATGTTATCATAATTCAATTTTATGCTGTACACAACTCTGTAGAGCACAAGGTTACACCCTTCCACCCTTCTCAGATATGTAGCCAAAACACCCCTCCTTGAATTCTGTAGGTTAAGCAGAGCCCATAGGATTCAGTGCATGTAACTGACGGACCATTGCCAGTATTTCAACTACTTCTGTCACTCACATTCAAGAGTTAAGGCAGATATTACCTAATCTGTGCCCTCTTATCTATCCCCAAAACCTACCCTGTGCTTTGGCACATTCTGTGGATGTATTTACTTTGAAAATATGGTCCTTACCAGCTTCTTCTGAGAACTGCATTTGGCTCCAGTAAATGAGCTAGAGAGAATTCTCACCCATCTTTTATCTACATTTGTGATGTTGTCTTTGAAGGGTAAAGGAGCTTCTTTATGAAGTAGGAATCAAAAGAGAAGGTGCTAAATGACCATTTTCTTCATATGCTTTATTTGCAAGGCCACAAACCAGAGTATTTTACTTCTTTCACAGACCAGTGTTGCATAGATTCCTAGTTACAAAGAAAATGCAAGAAGGGAGAAGCTGAAAGAAAGGTTTGATTCCTTGTTAGTTGAGTTCTGCCCCTGCGAATGGAAAAACTACCTTAGTCCCCTTCTGGATCATGGAAAATATGATGGTTTGTGGTTCTAAGCTAGGTTTATCAAAAACATACAGATAAAACTGTTTTGATGGAAAATTGGATACGTAAATACATATTTTGAAAAGTTTATCCCACAGATAAAAGGAAAGAGATGATGTATTTTTCTAAGAGCTTTAAAAAAAAATAAAAGAAAACTCAAACTAACTTCAGCCACATTATCCAAGTTTCTGACAAAGGGAAAAAAATTGTATGAGGCAATTTTAGGTTCACTAAGATGCTTCTGAGATAGCACAGCTGTTCCTCTGTCCCACACTGAGTTTTTATTGCAAAGCCACAGTGTAATGGAGCAGATCTTTTAAATGGCATTGAAAAAACCCCTACTCTTCAAAATAAAAATATGGACAGCCTAGATAAGAATAAGTTAATTTTGCCTTTTTATCAATTAATCTTCCAAGACTATGTGACACAAGTAGGTTTATTTTTGTGTGGTGATGCTGAAATCCTCACTGGGTTTTTTATAACACTTGTGTTTGAGTAGTTAAATATAAAATCTTAACAATAACAAAATCTTTTCTAAAGTGTGTGTCCTAAGTATATTTTTAAACTATAAAAACAAATAAGTCAGCTCATGCCACAGAATGTATGGCAGGTAATCAATGTATAGTGAATGTTCAATGAAAGTCTCCTGTGCTTGGTGTGACTAACAGTTGAAGTACCTTTGCCATCATATATTTCATGTAACAAAAAGATGAGACATTATGGATCATCACATCTGCAGTGAAACATTAGTCTTGAAAAATACATTCTGAGCTCAAGAAGTACCTTTGCAGCTTATTAGCTTCTGCAGTTACTTTCCCCTCATAATTCTTGTAGAGAATATTAATTGATATTAATTGATTTAATTTACTGCCTAAAGATACAAATACTTTGCTAAAGGATATATAGATTCATATTTTTATGAACGTCCTCTTTGAGCCCTAATATCTGCTGGGGCTTTGAAGCATCTCAATACCATTATCAGGTGTTACATTCAATCAGGTATCTCACTATCTCAGTCAGTGATTATTTAATCTGGTTCAGAGACTTTGTGCTAAGATGGTTTCAATTCTAATATCAATGGTGCAAATGAGTAGCTAATAACAATAAAAATTTCCTTTCTGTCATAACACAAAAATATTTCCACAGGCATTCATTATTTTCAATTATAAAAGGGTTTGGTATGTAGCCTTTCCGATTCTTCATGAAACTAGATAACATTTCCTTATTCCAGATGTTGCCTGCTATTAAAAATCAGAAACAAAACAACATTATGAGATTATTATTTTATTTCTACAACATCTTGCACTGGCTATTATGCTTGCCTCTCTTTTTTTCAAATAATGTAATTGGTTCTCTTAGATCATGTACTAAGCCAAAACTGTAATAACAATGTAGTTTTTTTATTATTACTACTATCATAATTTAGAGTCAGTGCATGACTGAGATTCTGACTCAACACAAAGGCATTTACAAGAGGCAATAAACTGCACACAAACAGAAGAAAACCTATTAACATTGCAAAGGTTTTTGAGGTCTACCTTCCGCAAATGACAAAGTTGCTGAACACATTCTTGGGTGCTACAACACATGTAGTATTTTTTTCCTCCCATATGACCTCTCCTCCAGGCATCCACCATGACAGATCAGTCAGGTTTCAGAGCTGCAAAGCTTTACCCTAGTGGAAAAGTGAGGTTGCCCGTGATTTGGCTACAGCTGAACACATCCCTTCTGTCATTACCTGGCTTAGCTCTCCCAGGGAGTTCAGTTCATGGTACTCAGCATTGTTCTAAGTTTTTCAGAAGTGGTAACCAAGAAATACCATGAGTGTATGTGTCTTCATTCTGGTGAAGAAATTTCAAAATCCCATCAGACATTTTTTCAGTTTCCCATGGTTTTCTCCTAATCCATTTTCTTTGGTTGGAATAATTAGTATTGTATCCACTGCTTCGAAAAACAATCAGAAGAAAAAGAGTCCATGAGAACTATATATTGTTATTTAAAAGTTCTACCTTTTATAAGTATGAAATACTTAAAGTGAACTTCCACAGGTATTGTTGGTTTTTGGTATTATTCTCAGCCTAATGTAATCTAAAATAGCAGCAGTTCCATGATCTCTTCTCATTGTAATCTGTTCTTCTGCCCAATTGCTCTCACCATTAAGGACATTTTTCTAATAGCAAGTCTAAATGTTTCCTCTCTTAGTTTCAGGCCATTGCTCCTTATTCTACCAGAAAGTATTTCTATTGTGAGATCATTTCTCCCTTGAGTCTCTGTGTTTTCTAGGCTGTATAAATATCAGAAGCGACCACACTGCAGGGTATCACTGCATGTGCTGTGGTACACCAGTCCTCTAGGTGGTTAGTATCATGCAGGGTGTAACACATGCTCCAAGGCAAGCACTGTAAGTGTTCCTAGGCTTTTCAGGCTCTTGCTTTCACTGAGTCCTCATAAATGCTTGCACTTTGAGGAACAGAATTCTTTTTATGCTTGTAAGAGAAAAAAAAAAAGATTAATTCCCTTTCAAAGTTGCACAAAGGAAAAACCAAACAAACCAACCAAAATCTCAGCCTTTCTCTATTAGTCTAATAAAGCAAGACAAAAATGGCATCATTGTTTGACTTCCAAATTCCCACAGTCTCAATGCAGCTCTGTACAATTTATGAGGCCATTTAGTTACACTGAACACAGACTATTTTTTCTTAAAACTCCTGGCTTAGCTAATGTCAGGCAACTCTATTAGACTCTCCACACCTCTTCTTCCCATGCTGACCTTCACCTCTGACATGCTAATTTGAGTCTCCAAGGTTATGTGGGGGTAATGCCCTCCTCTGTCCTGCCTCTGAATTTGTTACTGAGTCTCAGGCATCCTTTCTGCCCTCAGTCTGAATGCCAGACTCCCCTACTCTCTCAGTCAGTCTTCCCCAAGGCCTGACAGTCCAACCTTTTAGATCCTTACCCTATTTCATCTTTACCCTTCTAGTCTATGACTTGTTTGTTCTCCCTTTTATTCCACTCAGGCATTTTATTCCTTTGTACATGAGAAGGGCATGAAAGGGCAAGAGGGGATGTGCCTGATCTCATTTTTGGTACCAAAGAACCCAGCCAGAACAGCTGTAAAAAAAACTAGAGCACATTCACTGTAAACATGCCCTTTCACAAAGGCAGCAACCAGCCTGACAACCCTGTGGAGAGCCTATGAAGATGGACATTTTCTGAAGACATGTAATGGGGCCTTATCTGGGCAGTTAATGTGCAATAATGACAAAAGAAATATCCCTAAAAGAAAATGTTGCAATGCCACATCAAGCCTCAAATCTCTGTCCCCAGTCATGGGAGCATTAGGACATCTTAGTGAAAGAATCCTACTCACAGTTAATATGGGCGAAGTGATGTGTTTTCCCTAAACTCATTTTTAGAAGCAACAGAAATATTTTTGCTGTGAGAAAACAAAAAATCCCACCTCCTCACAATTCTCCGTGGTGTAAATCTTTGATTAAATGTTCAGGAAAATTGTGCACAACTGATAGTAGTGTCTTTACACCACAGAGTGAGACCATATCTCATTAGAGACTAGCTAAAAGAATTCCGTAATATTCTCATAATTTCTTAGGGACCAATTATTCTTATTTATTATTCTGTATTTTATATAATTATAGAATCAAAATTTTTTTGCTTATATAATTATATCCTATAGATAATAGAATTATCCATAGATAATTCTATACAATCTTTGGCAAAAAATTACACAAGAGTCCAAAAGACTTATTTGATATGTCTCTTGGAGGTGAGTGGAAAGTTTGATTTGGGCCATCCTCCATTTCAGTATAGTGATCTTTCATGGGGAATTCCAGCTGTAAGTACTGGAAATATTTTTAAATAGGTGATGCTGTTTTCTAGCTTTCCTATCATCCTTATTTACACAGAAAGGAAACAACAGCAATGGTAATCCATAAAGATAAATATTTTAGTATGCTGTTTTCTGAAAAAAGTTTTTTTAAAAAATTAGTAGCCAGCTAACTTTCCCCTAGATCACATCACTTAATTGCTCATTAGTTTGTGCTTGAATTTACATCAACATGAACTGAATGAGGCCATTGCTCAGTGTGCCTGCAAAGCAGTCCATCATAGATGTTTTCATCTCATCCTCTCTCATGTCCTCTGTGATGTTTATGTTTCTGGCAGTGAGTAGGATCTGAGTAGGATTTGAGGGGCATCAGACATGTTCAGATGTCCATGATCTTTAGTTTTGTGCTTTGTCCATAATAGAATATACTTAACCTGCAGAGAATTTTCTAAAAATTCACTTCCTTTCCCAGTAAGTCACTGGGTGCTACATGGGTGGATAAAAAGTTTTGTCTTTCACCTGGGGTAGTTGACTTGAGCACTGATCTGGTACTCAGTTGCATGACATCCCAGTCACTTAGAAATCAGTCTGATCCTTTCCTTCCCTAGCACATAGTTCATGGATTAGACACAAGCATCTGTGTACATTTAACACAGATTTATCAGGTAAGAGAGAAAGAGGAAAAGGAAGGTTATCAAATTCACTCTACCAGAATACTTATATGCTATCATCACCTGACATTTGGCAGCATGCAATGGGCAGATGAGCTGTATAGACCTCAATGTATATAAATGACTGCACCCTAATTGGTATGTAAAGTATGGATGTATGTATGCATGTATGCCCTTGTACTTCCTACAACATCTTGCTGAAAGAATATTAAGTTACCATATTTTTTCTTCCAGAAGCACATCCCTCCTACTTCAGCTCCAGTTTCCAGGAGATTGCTCAGGCACCAGACTGCTGAACCATCAATCTGAGCACAGAAGGAAAAATCCTTGTTCCCAAAAGAGCTTGATTTCATTTACAGATGAAGTGCTGCTTCCCTTGACTTCTTTGGGACAGCTTTACTTCCTTCCCAATTTTACTATCTTTGGCAAAAACCTCCCTCTCACAGCAGATGTTTATGGATTTGTGCTAATGACCCCCTTGGCAGCTTTCTGCAGCCTTGGAAATTGTCAGCAAGGAACCATTGAAGTCCTCGCCAAAAATCAGATGATTAGATAGCAAACATTTAGATACCGAGCAAGACTGTTGGAGGCAAAAAAAAAAAAAAAAAAAAAAAAAAAAAAAAAAAAAAAAAAAAAAAGAAGAAGAAGAAAAAGAAAAAGAAAAAGAAAAAAGAATACCCAGAATTAGGAGTTCAAAAATGCCAAGCAGCAATCACCTGCCCAGCCTGACCATCAGCAGCATAGATCAGGAAGCACCTGTGCTGGAGGAGTTGTCAGGAAGCAGAGTCCTGGCAAATGGGACACCAATCAACACCATTACACAAGCATTCACTGGTGCCTTCTACGTTTTGTACACTTTTCTGAGCAAGTCATAGGTCCAAAAACTGATGAAGATAGAGGATCACAGGACCAGTCCTTTCAAAGCCATTACATGAGGCAGATGAAATTTGTATTCAATAGACATTTGAAGTCAATCTGGATTAATTAATACCTTGACTAGAAGCTAAAGCTTGAGATTCATGAGACATGAGAATTTTGACTGAAACACAGGAAGTAGTCAATAGGATTGAGCCTAGCCATTGGAGAATATTGTCTCTTTAAATAAAACTAATATTTGTTTGTACGGAATCCGTGTTTCAGTTTAGTCCTCTATTTCCTCCTGAATGTAGATATTATAAAATATGTGAATAATCAGTGATAATAGTATGGTCTTTGTATGAGGGGATATTGTTTTTTCTCTAGATTTATAATTAACTAAGGGGCTAGCCAAATGAAGAACACATAGGAGTATTGTAAACCGTTAACCTTTGTCGTCCCTAATTAAAAATTAATACCTTGACCCCTTGTTAAAAACAATGTTTCTGTGTTGCAGCATTGTTATTGTGTAATGGTCTAAGCTATTGCTATCCAATAGTTCTTTAAAACAATTTTAAAAACCCCATGAAAACCCCCACCACTTCCACCTTCCTAAGCAGCAAAAGCTCTGAATTCTTCACTGCAAAACCAGCTGTGGTGGTTTAGTTTATTGTCACCCAGCACTTTCCTCAGCTACATCTCACCTTCAGTCCTTTGCATAAAACACGCTGCAAAATGCACCCATACCAAAACCTGCACATAGTTCATCTATATGTAGTACTGGATGAGGAAAGAGATCCTACAGCCATCACCTTGTGTACAGTTCACTTTCCTAAAACCAGAGAAGTGGTGCCTAAGACCTCTGCATGGGCCCAGCAAAGGTGATATAGGACTAGAAGAGGTCTTAACCCAGCTGCAGTGGTGGGCCAGGGGCACCAGGTGGGATATCTGAGGGAATCTCGGATGGCACTAATACATATGTACAGGAGACAGGATCAAGCCTCTTATGTCCCAGTAAAATGCCACTTCTTGTCATCTTGTTCAGAAATATGAATCAAAACAAGAATGTTCACTATCTCTTCAACTGACCACAGCCAGATTCGATTTTTCCATCTGGTTTCTTTAGGTGCCAGCATTCAAAAAAAAGTTATCATGACTTCAATCCATTATTTAATATTTATTGACACTTCTTTTCTTCTTAGTTTAGACAGCACTACTACGTCTAAGGGAATGGACAGACTACTAAGAGTGAGACTCTTACTCAATAGACGACCACAGGAACTAGACAAAATCTTTCTCAATAGCCTCCTGATCATTTGGAACCCAGCTGTATCATGCAGCTGCAGTTTGTCACTGAGCTACTGTTGGTTCATATATGTTTTAATTATTGATGGAATTTCTTTGGTCAGAAAAATTGACATATTGGGTTTTTTCTTACCCATAATAAGATTCTCCCAATCTAGACGTGTCAATATAAGAAACTAAAAGCCTCACAGAAATGTTTTCTTTTCTTTAAGTGTTTACTGACCTATGATAGCTGGACATGGAATTCCCCATTTTTCCCTAACTAAATTCCCATTGCAAAAGAAACATTTTGACAGTAAAAAATACCCACACTAGAGATGAATGGTTATCTATGAACATATTAGCTTGCAAGAAGAAAACTGTTGAATTATTCAACTCATAGAACAGAATCGGTAACTGAAATGGTTTTCTCTAATTCCCTAATGGTCTTTAAAGAAAATATCTGTTTTGGCATATAATGCATATAAGTAGTTGTTATTCAAGCAATCTGCATAAATTACTTCTAAAGTAGCTAAAGAAAGAATAGGACTTTTTTGCAATATCAAATTATTTCCAACAAACAACTTCAGTTTTTACCTGCACAACAAAAACTGCAATAATCCATGAAAGTAATATTTTAACTGCATAGACAATATTAATTTCACAAAAATTTAGGTTCATGCAGATTCCACTTACCACTTTGAATAGATTTATATTGCCATGGAAAAACATTACAGAAAGAAATAGTTCTTGAGAAATGCACTGAAATGTAGGGACCAAACACCAGGAAACAAGAATAAAAATAGAATTTGATAGAGAATTATTAAAATGCTAAAGGGAGTTTCCATAAGAACTGCATGAGCTGCTGAAATATTACTGACCTCTAACAGGAGTTTCAGCTACCTGTGTGGTCAGAAATGCCAGACATGCATATATCTAGAGCTCCTCACACACTGTTGGTCATTTATTAACTCAGGGCAGGATTGTCAAGTCCCCTATTGTAGATGCCTTTGTTCATCTAGTTAAGCCAAGAACCACAGAGGTGCCAAACATCAGCTTTTGCACCCAATTAGTACCTGTTTCCCACCACTGAAGGTGAGCTAACCTATAGCTGTTTACACCCTGTACTTCTAGATTTAAAATATGAAATATGTCCTGTGCTGCTGTACATCTTCCATGTGTGGTTTTCTGGAGAAGGAGACAAGTAATAGGAGCAGCCCAATTCACAGTCCTGTCCTACTGCTGGGCTGCCCTCTGTCACTTTTCCTTGGTTTGTGTGAAAGAGTCATTACCCTCAGAAGAATTACCATTACACCCAGAGGTAAACAAAAAGTTATTCAGCTCAAAATCTAAATAACTAAAATGGATCCTGATTCCATGCAAACTCACCAAAATAAAGTGTGATTCTCAGTTATGCTAAACACCAATAGCTCCATGTGCCTCCAGAAGAATGCTGAAACATCCAGCTGTGGACGTTTTGTCCTATATCATTCTGGTCTGTGGAGTGAGGAAACAATTTTGTGACCTATTTATAATGCTTAATTCTCTAACTACGTCATCCCTCTTACGAGAAATGGATAACTACATCACATACATCCAGTTTTATCAAAAGAAAGCTATTAGCACTATCATTTTAATAAGTTTGTATCTCAGAAAAAAAATCTGCCTTCTTTTTATTTTTCCAAATTATACTGAAGATTGTAACATCCTGACAGTCTCTGAGCCTTCCTCAGCAGTTTTTCCCCATTGACTTCAGTGGAAGTTTTGGGCTTTTCTAAACTAACTGTAAACATTCAGGAAAAAGACCTTGACATCCTTGTGCTGGGCTCAAATGAAGCCATCTGCTCAATATGCAGTCATAAGTTAAAAATGAACATAAAACCACCACAAACAAATCCACAGTGTTTTAGGAAGTATTAAGAGATGGAATAGAAGATACTTTCTAGAAGGCATTTATCACATGATCCTACAAATTAATAGCTGCCCTTCAGTTTTGTGCCCATAAGCATATCCAATTAAAAAAAATAAAAAAAGAAAAAAAAAAAAAAGACTGCACACAGCAATTATTATTAGAATATATGGTTAAAGAGGTCTTGCTTCTTAATTTTATTGCTGAAGTCTGTCTTAGGTAACTAAAATTCAGCCATGACATGATGATATGAGAAGTGATTTCCAGAGAATGTATTTTTTTCCTTCTTTTCATCCTTGAATGATGGTATGCATTTTTCCTCTGAACCTTACCTTAGGAATTAAATAAAGTTATCACATAAAGAAATATAATCACTGTGTTATAGGATGTTTTAATTCCACATTTTGCTGTTCCATCATGAAGTTTTCTAAAAGGATCTTTTTTATTTATTAATTTCTGCATTTCTGAAAATACAGAAATCTCATTGATCCTGTATATACAGAAATCTCATTGATCCTGTATATACAGAATCATGGAAATACAGAAATTTCCATGATCCTGTATAAACATACTTGCTTCATCAGGATTTAAAATCTGTCCATATGTCTCTTGCCTTGTACCCAAAGTCTGGCTGAGTAGTGAACTGCACAAGGAGAAAACCAATATATTGAAAGATCTGTTTCACAGCCATGAACATCTGTCTCCTCTTCAAAAGTAACATGGTGTAATCTGGATATATATTCCCAGAGTAGAACTTTGGTAATTCAGATTAGAAGCAATTCTTGATGTTTTAAGGAGCCTCTTTATTACAAAAACAATAACACAACCCACCAGCACAGTACACAGGAAGGGAGAAGTTTATTTAGCAAGAAGGCTCCTGACAGATGCCAGCACAACTGGGGCAGCTAAATTGGCTTGTTTCAATAACTCTTTCAGCCAGCTTGTAAAAAATCCTTCTGGGTCTAAGCCCTCAGCTATGCCCTGAGCATTTTCAGGCATACCAACTACCCCAACACTTCATGTGTGTCTTAAGTGTATTAGTTCATTCATTTTTTTCCCCCTGAAAGCTTTATTATCTTTCATAACTGCTCTTCCTTCTTGCTTTATCTCCTGTATAGTGACTATGGAGATCAGAAAATATTTTTAATTTCAGTCCTGTATCCTGTGGAGTTCAGTCAGTTTTGAACAATTTATTGATTAATCTTTTCCTCTCTTGGGCTGACTTGTTCAGCACCAGCATAGATACATCTCTGGCTTTTGATAGAAGAACTGCAAGTTTCATGTTTTTCTATGTGAATGGGAATGCCTTAAGCTTTCTGAGTAGTAATACAGTTTCTAACTTCCCTAATACTGTATAACTTAAATACTGGTTTAGAAACAGCAGGGAAAAATCCCAAAACATCCCACCCCAAGACTAATGGTCTCACTGAAATGTGTGTGAATACATTAAAAACAGTATTTTTCCTCTCTCAATGACCCAAACAAAGCTATACTTGAAGGAGGCTGCAAAACTGAGACAGACAGAGGACCAGGACACAGAAGACACACAAAGAAGGAACTCATTGGAGCTTTTTTCCCTTCTTTCCTCTCACACAGGATCAAAGCATGGAGAGTGAGGAGAGCTGACCTGCTTCTCTCTGCAGTCAATGGGTGGGCTCCTGTGATTTTGCCAGCTCAGTGGCTCTAAGACAAAAGTAGGAGGAAGTGAAGGAAGACTGTTTGGCAGCCCACAGTTATGTGGAAGTGGACACAGCAAAAAAAGAGTGAGACAGGGCTGCATGGAGACAAAGAGGAAATACTGAAACAGTCTAGAGTAGGTAAAGGGGAGCCAATAATAGCCACAAAAATAAGGAAGAAAAAAGCCTGATTAGGGAAGAAGGAAAATAGTAATTGAAGCACAGTTGTGTTTATATTTTCAGTCATGTTTAGATGTAATGTGAGTCAAACAAAAGCAGAAAAGTCTGACCATGGGTAAATACAGGCAAGTCTAAAAACGAAGTAAATAATTACAGTTCAAAACCAAGCACATAGAAAATGCAATAGCAGAATAATTACAATGCTTTTGGCTATTTTCTCTGAGCAGAACTGCTGTTTTATTGTCAGTCAGGATAACTTCAAAAATGGAAGCTCTTTTCTCCACATCACAATAATTAGATGTATTTATTTCTTGAATAAGCAAAGACCTTGTAATTTAGAAAAAATGGCAAAGAAGTAAATGAGACTCATAAGGAGTGCAACCTAATGTGCTTCATTTGGCACATATTTTAAATTTGAAACCATCATGTTTACATTTTAAGAACTATCTCTATGCAAGGATCTCACTCCAGTTTGCAGTTCTGTCACAATTTAAAGAGAATTCATCCTGATTGGGACACAAGAAAAGGTGATATAGGAAAAGTTCTGGTGATTTATCAAGTTGTTGACTTTCCTTGAAGACAACACAAAAGTAAGGCCACAAGTAAGCTGAAAGAGAGATACTGAGCCATTTTCTATAGGGTAAACTAAGCAGCTCAGAGTTCTGAGATGACAACCTAGCTTAACACAGGGTCCTACTCCTTGCTGGCTTCCTTGTAAGTGAGCTCAATTATACTTTTTGATGCAATTATATCTTTAAAGTCAAATGCATGGAAAGTAATGTTGTTACTCTAGTGGACTTTAGTCATGCATATTTTGGCTGAGGCAGTTCAGTGCCAACTTATGAGCATGTGTCTGCATCATGAATCTCTGTCTCTCTCTGAAGATCTTGGCTTTGGTCCTTCTTCCAGGTATTAAAAATTCAAAATCCCAGTTTAACTGCAAATAGCACCATTTAGTGCTGTAAACAGTGCATAAACATATCTCACTTCATTATTGCATTCCCAGTGCAACTGGTTATCTCACCAAGTCTGCATGTAGTCAAACTGTGCAAGGCCTTGCAAGTTAAAGGTGAAGTTTTGATGTGGGGAATGAGTTTGGGAAAAGAAACTTAATTTCAAGCTGAAATGTTAAAATACTCTGAATTAGATCAGTTGCCCTGAAATGAATAATAATAAAAAATATAAAGAAATTATTAAAACATTATTTTTGCTGGATCTCTGAAATCTTCTTGTATGGAAATGTGTAAATTAAAACTGCACATATTGTTTCATTTAGAATAAACTAAAAATTTAGAGTTAAATCTCAGGTTTCTTAGCTCTTCTCTGCTTATGTAAAATGGTCAGCTATATGAAAAGCAAAAAGAATTGCCAATAAAAAGAAAATACCACAGCTGATACCTGAGACATCTGCACTTGCAAGTTAGTTAATAGCCAAAGACAAAAAAAAAAAAAATTGTGCGGTAGTTTAGGAATATTTGAAGGTAAGTAGAATTGAATAATGCAGAGAATATTGCAAAACAAAGGACACTTCATCCTTTGAAGGGAAAAAATAAGAAGAGAAAAAGAGGACTGAGATCAATATTGAATTATGAAAACCAAATCATGTTAATTCCTAAAACTACAAATGAAGAGTATTAGACAAATAAAATCTGCACTGATCAGCACCCTGCCAGAACAACTGGTAAAGAAGTCACACTAAATAAATAGAGGCTATGGTCAAAGACAGAGAGGTGAAAAGTCTTTAAAACAAACAAACAAACAAACAAACACCCCCCCAAAAAACGAAAACAAAAACAAAAAATAGAACACTATGATCCTTTTGGCAAACACAAGTCTCAATGTTCTAGCCCAACTGAAAGTCATTGATTAAGGTACCTATGACCAAACATGAAATTTTTCTATATTAATGATATCATTACCACCTCCACTGCTGCCGGAGAGGAGAGGAGAGGAGAGGAGAGGAGAGAAGAGAAGAGAAGAGAAGAGAAGAGAAGAGAAGAGAAGAGAAGAGAAGAGAAGAGAAGAGAAGAGAAGAGAAGAGAAGAGAAGAGAAGAGAAGAGAAGAGAAGATCCCTGGCTGGTTTTGTGCTTGCTTTGGAAATAGCTATTTTATGGTAGCCCAGTAAAATTGTTTCAGACAGATGAGCAGCCGCACAGACATAAAATATCTTGTAAGGCCATATGGACACATATCTATGTTACATACCAATCTATTTTTTGAATCCTGAAAGTTGTCTGATGGCTCTTAGTCCAGGATCTGTATCCTTCTCTCAATGGTTAGGATCATTCCCATTTAGGAGTGCTGTGAAGGCCCACAGTGGGACTCAGAAGTGTTGGAGCTACACCTGAACTCCATTTGTTTCCACACGCCCACCTTGCCTTGCTCCCACCTCCCCACCTGTCCTATCCCAGCAGTCACCCAGATGAGGGAGGGAAAAGTCCCTTGACAGCTAGCTGTCCCTCTTGCACATGCATAGGATTAGCTTCCCTGCCAATTTAGCTGTTATCTGTCTAATCCTCCTTTTTGAATAATCTTCCTCATGCCATGTATCTAAGTCCTATCCGAGCCACCTAATCAGGCTAAAGGCATAACCAGTTCACTCAGAAGATCCAGTGGGAAGCTCTGCAACTGGAATGGATCTTGGTCTGAGGAACTGACTTCTCCTGGACTAGTGTGAGTGGAGCCAAGGGAATGAGATACTCCAGAATAAAAGCAGGTGTGAAGTTTGAATATAATGTCAGAGCTTAGGGGGATGTGAGTTGGCAGACAGGGATTAAGGGAGAGATGTGGCAGGTAAACATAGAATAGACAAGAATCATATCTAAGGGGAGGTTGAGGAGTAGAATGCCAGAAAAGCAGGAGAAAAGTGGAGGTGGGCCTAAACTATTAACATTCTCATTAGCATTAAAATTATGGTATTAGATCCACAATGAGATCGGAGACTAAATGGAAAAATCCTTCTTTTACCTAATTTTCATGTGCTTTAGCTTTATAGTGTTAAATTATTAGAGTGTATTCAGTGCTTTAAGCAGGTGATACTTATGGGTGATCACCTCTTCTGAGGTCCTAATGGGTGCTGCTCTTGGCATTTTGGATCCAAGCACCCTTGTCCAAATGTATGCCGAGGCCTTTCACTGTGCCTCTAAAGCAAACCTTAGGCTTTAGAGCTGCAAAAGTCCAGTGATTTTGTGAGACACCTATTTCAGCACTCCTGCCTTCCCGTGAGAACTCAGCAGCACAATAGTTTGCCCCCTCCTCTATCAAGATAGTAAATCAGTAAAATTTCCTCGTATTGTGGGACATCTCTGGGACTCCTTATGTTTCTAAGCACACAAGTTATTTCTGAGAACAGAGCACAGGCTTTTGCACTCCTTTGACCACATTCTGACAGCTAAGGTCCAGCAGTGTACATGAACAAGCTAGATTTTTGTTACATAAAAAAAAGGCGGCCATACTTTTTATTGGACTAGGATATCAGATTCCTTAGAGGAGTTATAATAGAATCAAGTTACAATGTCAGTGTGATAAAAAGTATCACATCATTGCTCTGTCCTTTTTACCTTATTCATTCACAGATTGAAGTTTCCTGGATTTCTGTCAAAAGAATTAGTCTTTTAAGAATAGAATAGGCCAATGTCATCTTTATACAGTTTGGGAATTCATCTTGAGTAGCCCAGAGATTAACAATATCAGTGATAATTGAGTCAAAGGCGTCTATGGAATACACTAACAACAAAATAGACCGTGGAACAAAAGACAGGTAATTCAACAGTGCACAACTGCTGAATAATCATTTTAACCTTACCAAGGGTCAGGATGGCAAATAAAATAAATAAAAAATGAATGAGTTTAAGGAAGGGATGAGGGAAAGAACAACAATGTACTCAGAGGGAACCAGGCAGTTTTGAAGAAAAATGTGTGCAGAACAGAAATTGTACAGCTGTTAACAGGAAGGAAAAATCAATTTTACACCACATAAAGAGATACATTTACATCATTATGATTATGTTGGGAAAGGATTAGAATTTCACTTTCCTCAAAGCATTCTTGCAATGTGTCATATGATTCTTCCTTATCTGATGATCATGATGATGCATAAAGAATAGCACCTCTCAAGCATCACTTTATTCAGTAACAGACCACCTTGTGTCCCTGAGCTCCCTGACTGCCAGATCTCATGTCTTTGTTTTCCATAGGTAAATTTAATTAAACCAGCAGAAGTGAAGTTATAATGGCTCACAAGCCGTGGAAATAACTGAAGGGGGAAAAAAGCATGGAGGAAGAGAGTTGAAAATGTGCACATATTCAGGAGTTCAGTCACATTAGATAGGCAGATCCTGAAAGTGGCATAAGCAAGGGATACAGAAGAAAGCAAAACCCAGACAGGTGAATTCAGATGTTAGTGGCATAGGAAAAATAGGCCATCATTGTAGAGAATACAGGTGCTTCAGAAATGGGGTAGTTAAACAGGTATTTGCTCTTTCTTTAAATACATTTATAAAAATCTATCATTGGAATTTGAATACAGGTACAAAATATGATTGCACATGTGCAAGAACAGGGTTGACCAATGTCCATAAGTAAATCCATTCCTTCTGTCCAGAATGAATATTTTCATTTAATCCAATTGCAAACTTTTTAAAATTCCCACTACTTCATCCAGCAGGGAGTAACAGCAATGTGAATCATGCCTCCAAAGAAAATAATCCAGACCCAGGGAGACTTAGAGGTGACATGTATGAGCTTCTCCCAACATCCTGCTTCCCCCTTCTCAGCTATGTATGTGATCACTATTTTAAATTGTGTTTGCTGCCATATAAAAGCAAATTCAACTACAAGCTTAGTTACAGTCCATTCTGCATGGGGAAAAGATCTATAGGAGTGAAAAGCCTTGCTCTCCATCAGTGATAGCTCCTGATTTGTTTCACACAATTTCAGAAAGTCAGAAATCAGCCTGGAGGCAGTTAACTGCAATGTGTTGGAAGAAATGCCTTCACCTCTTGTCCAAGCACGGGCCATGCCAGCTAATGGGGATAGATATTCCTTACCATTTGCTTCACTACCTCAGATCTCCTTTACCACCCTGCTCTCCAGCATAGATGCAAGCCTTCCCCGTCATATTCTTACACTGCATGCGCAGATACTTGGAAATGCAGAAACTCAAAACAGTTCAGAAGAAGGTTCTGTCTGTGTTTGTATGCTGGCTGAATGGATGAGGGAAGGGAACATTTATTAGAGCTGGTGTGGCCTAAGGAAGCCACCAGGTTGAACATACAAAGTCATGAGGCTCTGTTTCAACTACAGCTTTGGTGCAGACCTGCTTCCTCTGCTTCCCTACCCCAGCTCAGGGAAGCTAATTTTTATTCGAATAAAAGCTTTTATTTGAATGACAAATTTTAAGTAGAAAAATACCCTTAGAGGAGATAGATAGGGCAAAATTATCTGTGTTACATTCAATTCCCTGCCTACAGCAGCATTTTAGGTGTGATCATCATCCCAGTTCACTAATTGAGAAGTAGAAAAGTCTGCTGAGTTTCCCACACCCCTATGATATTTTTTCCATCACCCCTCAGGTGTGGCTGTCTGCTTACAAGCCTTTCATTCAGGCTTTTGGCCTCTGAAAGATACAAACTGGACAGATTTGCAATGGCTCTGTTGGACTCCAGTGGTCTGCCCTGAATCTGTTCATCCGTGTTTCAAAAATTTTCTTCAGTAAGTCAACCCAGCTTCTTCAAAGAAAATAAAGACAAATTACAGCACATCCATAAACAGCAACAGTTGAGCCTCCAGTAGGGCTGAAAGGCCAATTTTATGGTATCAGAACACAGACAACGAGTCCTGAAGTGCTGGTGATGATCCTATAAGAGCTTTTTTTAGCTGAGATACATTTTCTATATTCAGACTAGGATATATGGAATTTGTTACTGTACTACTGCAACTTGCAATAGGACAACATTTATAGCAGTGTTATGGTTTTGGCCTGGCAAAGCCAGAGCCCCCATGAGTACACCTTCTCCCCGGTGTCTGTTGTGAAATGTGACCAGGAATAAGCAAAGCAGGCTCCAGCTTCAACATAGAGGAAAGTTTATTAACTAAACTACACACAAACAATTACTAAACTACACACAAAAGAAAAAAAAAAGAAAACACGAGGAAAATGAAAACCTCACAAAAAACACTCTCACCCTCCTCCCCTCTAAATTCCCAATACAATACATCCTCCAAAATCACCAGTTCTGGGTCCAACACCACCCTCTAGATTGCTCAAACTTTCAGTTCCTCAAGAGGAGAGGGAGTCCTTCCATGTGTCGTGGTGGCCTTTTCCGTCCTTGTTCCGGTGCTCTCACCACCGAACAGGGATCAGGACTGCTTCCAGGGTTGTCTTTTTAAGGATGCTTTGTCCAGTTCCAGAAAAGCACAGTATCTCACCTTCTCACCTTTGGGACATCTGTCCCCCCCATATTTTATATACCCCCTGGGGCCGAGGGGTACCCATACTGAATCTTCTTTGGCACTGGGACATTTCTCCCCCTGGACTCAGTCTCTGTATCACACGGAAACATGGCTCTGTCCATGGCTACACGAAAGAGTCCAGCATAAAATGCCACTCCATCTTCTCCATTCTTTCAACATCTCTCACTCTCTCTCTCTCTCTGGTCCAGACCTCCATCACTCGTTCATTTCCTTCGTCCTCCTCCACTCTTATCACTCGTCTAGGAAGGGTTAATGTTCTGTAAGGTTTTCATTGTCCAAAAAGGGTTAAAAACTCCTCCAGGCGGCTGGACTCCTGCCTGCACCCCCCCCAATCTCCTCAGCCGGGCTGCCTGCTGCCAGCACATATTTACTGAGTTTCAAGATAACGACACAGGCTGCACTCTCTCTCTCTCTGTCTGTCTCCAAGGGGGGGGATGGCTGCCCGATGTCTCTTGGGGCTCCTCCACCCTTCCATCCTCCAAGGCCTCCTCACCTCCCATCTCTGTCCAGGCCCAGGCCTACCGCATGGCTGCCCCTCCCCCGCCCAGCAGCAGCGGCTGGACGGGGGAAGGGAGATCCGACCTCTGTCCCTCGAAGTCCCAAGAGAGCCTCCCAGGACTGAAGTTCTGCTTCTGTTAAAAGGTGTTAAAAGGACACACTCGGAGGTGTGTCCAAAAACCCACTGGCTACACCAGGTGCCAATATAAAAATCCAAGCACCCATTGGTTTGACCACAACATCCCAGAATTCCCACTTCTTCCTGGTCAAACCGCCACTTCCTTCCTTCCTTCCTTCCTTCCTTCCTTCCTTCCTTCCTTCCTTCCTTCCTTCCTTCCTTCCTTCCTTCCTTCCTTCCTTCCTTCCTTCCGCCACTTCCGCCACTTCCGCCACTTCCGCCACTTCCTTCCTTCCTTCCTTCCTTCCTTCCTTCCTTCCTTCCTTCCGCCACTTCCGCCACTTCCGCCACTTCCGCCACTTCCGCCACTTCCGCCACTTCCGCCACTTCCTTCCGCCACTTCCTTCCGCCACTTCCTTCCGCCACTTCCTTCCGCCACTTCCTTCCGCCACTTCCTTCCTTCCTTCCGCCACTTCCTTCCTTCCTTCCGCCACTTCCTTCCGCCACTTCCTTCCGCCACTTCCTTCCACCACTTCCTTCCACCACTTCCTTACTTCCTTCTGCCACTTCCTCCCTCCCTCCCCCCTCCCCCAAGCAAATTTCTTGTCTCTTGCTTCGTTATTTCTGTGCTGCAGTAAGGCTGCCTGCATCACTTTATGCCAGTTATTGCCTCCAGCTTTTGCTGCTACTCAAACCAACCATTTCTGGTCAAGGTGGTAGGAATGTTTTAATAAGTAACTAAAATCTCTGAATCATTCTGAGAAGAAAAAACCTGTTGTTCCGGTTCCTACATATAAACCAGAAAATGGAGATGGAGACTATATAATGTGGTTATACAACTCTGGGAGAGATACAGACTTCAGGCACAAGGTAGTGAGAGTTTGGTTTTAGAACAGAGAATCAGCTACCAAGTGCATGGTCATTTTAGTGTTTGTGCCCTTCTTATAGGTGAACAAGGAAAGAAAAAATGGAGACAAATCTACCATTTTCACCCAAAGGTAAGAATTTAGAGTACAATATCTGATATCTTAATAAAAAAAAGCAGCAATGTGATGGGTATTTGTGATTTCTCTGAATGCTTTCAGTTACATTACAACTAGTTATTGAGTAATACATCCTGTGAACAGAACAGTACCACTTGCCAGTGTACAAAATAGCATGGATAGAAGCCAATTATAAGAATAATGATAGTAGAAATCAAATACAAGCTGAGAAAAGCTTACCTCAAGTTAATGAACTGGCATATAGATGAGTTAAAAACAAAGCACAGAAATCCATATTGAAATCCCTGGCAGAGTTTCAGATCTACTGTAATGCTCTAATCATGAAAACTATAGTACATCAACTTTAAGTGCTCAGGAGAGCAGTCAAACCTCTGTCTTGCCATGGAGAAACAGGGGCTTTTTTTCTGTTTTCCAATACCCTGTTAGGGTCTTGCTTTTGCTGGGTCAATGAGCAATCAGGTATGGCTCAAAAATCCTAACCCAGCAGGCAAGTTCTAACCTTTGTAGACCATGGATGGCCCATTAGCACAGATTCTAAAGCTATGGCATGACTTCAGCAGCTGAAATCTGCTTATGGCTCTTATTTAATTACCCAAAGTTTTCCTTTGCTTCTGTGGCTTGACTACTGTAATAATGTTATTCGTTTAAAGCATTTGAGTGAAACTTTACATTTTAACATTATCCATAAAAATCAATGCTAAGAAATCTCTATCAGTATTTCAAGCCTCTGAAGACTTAACCCCAGCAGCAGTCAAGAGGTTTGACTGGCAGTCACCTCCTCAGAAGCTGGAGAAGAATGCTTAATGCTCTGTCAGACAGAATCCCACTGCTATCACAAAACCAGCAGCTTGAAAAGCAGATGACTCAGAGGTATTGGCATAAGAATCCTTTAATTCTATATCATTTTCATGTAGTGTTGCTAGGTTCTGGGTATTGTTTTCATTTGAACAGTCATTATAATGATTTGAAGTAGGTTTTAAATATTGCAGGAATTTTCTCAGAAAATGAGCAACATTATACAGGGCAGGCTCCTCAAAAGGAACTTGAAATGGAAACTGGAAAGAGTAATCTCACTAGACTACACGCAGAGCTAAGGAAGATCAGGCAGTTTTGCAATGTATTATTCTCGCAAAAGAATATATAGTGAAGGCATGTTTTTTCAAGTACATGGTAGAATGTTTAGCCCATTTAAAATGCAACTAACTGATCTTTTTAGAATAAATATTTAAATGTTTTAACAATGGAAATGAGAAATGCTGACCAAATACTGAATCCATTGTAATTCCTAATTCAAATCTGTCAAATTTTGTGCATTTTGAGTATTGAGAGCGTTTTTTTAAAGTTACAGTTCTGAATCCAATACTCTGTGCTCAGGGTAGTGAATTGCTAAATAAAGTGTCTATTGACTTTTTTTAGGAAAAAATGGAAGATAAATTGATTTTCTTGGATGTTGGTATTCTGTAAGAATGAACATCCCCAAAGAGATTTCAAATGGAGCCTGTTGTCTTACTAATTTGCACACCATGCTACTTTTTTCCTTGATTAAAACCTTAGTAAGGAACTGCTCAAACCATGGGAGTTGCTAGGCATAACTGAAGGCCAGCATGTGCCAAATATGCCACAGCATGGAGTCTTTAGTTGTCATCCAGCATACTGTGTGTAAGCAATTGGCAAGCCTCTCCTCCCTCTACCTCCCAGGACTTTTGTTATTGAATTGCTGCATAGTGTATCTTAGCCTAATTGAACTCATTACTTAAGGGACTACTCTGTCTACACAAGTATTCAGGAAATATTATTCCTGAATAACCATGAATAACATCCTTATGCTGGAATAAGAGTGGGCTAGATAATATGCCTAGATAAAATAATGAATAAACAGGTGCTAAAAGATGTTCTGGCAGCTTCACTGAATCGGAAAATCTACAAGGAGTGATTCACTTTTTGCACGTTAGAGCTGGTGGAAGAAGCCCAGCTTCCCAGGAGCATGAGATGTGACCTATGAAATCACATACCATGAGTCAAATCCCTCATGGCAAGGGAGAAAGATGCTGAACAGAGTGGTTTGATAGAGGCCATTCCAGCTACTTCAAAAGTACAGCTAAATAAAAGCAGAATAGAAGATGACTCCACCTTAAAGCACCTTTTGCTTCTCAGGGAAGAAATGTTTGTCCTCATAGGCTTTAATGATCTCTTTGAGCTGACCAGGACCAGGGCACGCAGCCAGGAATTGCCCTACCAGACTGCAATATATTCATAGGAAGCTTTGACACAGGCTGGCAGACAGACTCCCATTCAATATCCAAGAGGTACCTGGGGGGCAAGGGCCAATCTCAATATTCCCTTTGGATGTAACTGTCCTCTTCCAAGAGAGTGAAAGAGTTTGAAATTATATGGATGCAGCTTCTGCTAGGACAGGTGGCCTCTAGGGCAGGAACAGAAGTATAGAATATACTTTGATTATCCCATGCTTGTTCCAGAGTGTACTGTGATTTATACCACAAAAAGTGCACGGAAAAATTTTTGGTTTAAGAAAAGAGAGAAGTGTCTTGCTCTGATTGAAAAGGGATGACACAATCACTACAGCCTTTTGATTTTGCCCATACCAGTGGAGTGATTGGTATGTTGAAATTAAACATACCAATCAGGATGTTTATTGGAGTGGTTAACATCCAGGAGTGATTCTGTTGAAATTAAAATATCTGTGCCCAGAAGAAAGATGAGTCCTTTTATAGCTTCACTTATCAGGATGTGCTGAGGGCCATATTCATTCCTCTTTTGGAGCCCTATGGTAAGCTTTAGAAGTAACAATATATTCAGCTTTTTTCTAAGACTGTGGAGTAGGGGTAAGCTGAAAATCTGCTTGCAACATTCATACACACTAACATAAACTAGAGGACATTTCTGGTTTCAGGAGCTCCCCAGCCTTAACAACTGAACTTGAAAAAGTGTTTCCTAAGTCTAAGAAGAAGCTGAACTCAGGGACGTGCTGCTTGCCTTCCCTTAGATGCTCTTGACTTCAGGTAAGTCAATCCTTGTAAAAAAATAAAGCTTATGATTGTTAATTGCATAAATGTGTGGTTCTGTTTCCTTATGATGTATATTTTTAAAAGCTAGTATCTTACATTCTTGTGTTTTCTATTGTGTTTCATTCTGATACTGTGCCCGTGTTTGTGCTTAACACTGCTACTGCCATGATCTCCATGTTGGTTGCTAATCATGCAGTCTGTGATATCTTTTTCTTCAATTTAGCAGTAGGGATATACAGATAAAGCTACTTATAAAGATACTTGTGAAGTAAAGGCTTCTTATTGTAGCCTTTACTGAGCCTTTATCTGAGCTTTACTTCCATCTCAGCATTATATGTGAGTTGTTCCTTTGAAATAACAGCAAAATTTGATTACTCCTTGTTACAATTTGTTTGTTGCATAGAAAACATTAGCCACTAAATGACTGGGGGTTTTGATACAATTTTTTGGGAAAAGTAGTATCCTGCTATTTTAAAAGTATGTAAAATTAGGGTCAGCCTGAAAGAGTTTCCAGACACAAAGGAGCTAAGAGTGGAACTAGTTGGATGTATTACAGGCCCAAGAGCTGAAGTTGATAAACTCAAGTGTTCAACATGTGGGTGTGCAGTAATACCAGCTGGACAAACATTTAAAAATCCTTCAAAGTTTCAGAGTGATGAATTTTGCTTCATTATGCAGCATCTTCTACTCATAGTCCTAGCAAAAGCAATTAATTGGAATTAGGTGGATATACAAGTGGGGACAATATGGCCTGGCCCCAAAAGCAAAAAAGAAATTAATCTCAACATGATACAAGGACAGATGCGTGTACTGGGCAAATATAACACAACCTTAAAAGAAAACATGTGAAGAACATGGTCATGTACAGAAAGACAATGACACCAAAGAAATTAATATAGCACTACTTTGCTGAAAAGTATCAGAAGACACATTATCACAGAGGAAACACTGGCAAGCTACTTCAAAAAGATAGTAGGGCTTGGAGAAGAGGGATTATGTAGGCTGCAAAGACTACCAGGCTCATTTACTCTGCCTTCTGTGAGGCTGGAATTGAAGCCTCTTCATAATAACTTACTTTCAATGATAACACATTGAAAAAAAATCCATTTAATGACTAATACTGGTTGGCATGCGTCATTACATTACTTAGGGCAAACTGTGGAGAACTGGGCAACCCAGTCTAAGGGAAAGTACTGCAGAGTGGCCCAGACTGTTGCCAAATATTGGAATAGATATCACATTCAATGACACAAGATACATGAAAAACTCTTTGAAGATTTAACTGAATTTTCTTTTTAGAAAATTTCAAAAGTGCACAGGGAAGTAGATTCTATAACCCATTAGATGTATTAGCTAATGTCTTAGTATAAAGCCCTTTGGTTTTAGTAAGCCTGTTTGGAATGGGATAGTGGCACTAAAACCTAGATGAAGGACTAAATTCTGACTGTGAAGTTATCTAGAAGATTATGTTGGGAAGAGTCATTTAATAGAAAATGGGCAGCAAAAAGGAAGGTCCCAATCAAATTCTGCCTGCAAAACTCCTACCTGAAAATATATATTCACCTTTTTAAGGTATCTTTTTATAACTGCTCTCACAGCAATTATTTAAAAAAGCAAAATCCAAACCAATACTCCTATATCAAGCACATTATTGAGACTATAAAGTGAGAGAAACCTCCTGATCACCACATCCCTTCATGTGCCCATTTTATTTGCCACACACAACAGGTAACGATGTGCAACTTCCAGCAGAGGTGTTCACTTACTCCACCAGCAGCCTGTCTTAAATATGCTATTTAAATTAGTGTATCTATGGGTCCCATATGAAGTGTGCATCATAGCAGAACAAGTGCCAAGTGTCCAACAAAATAGACTGAGCCACGAGTGCTAATAAATACACAAGGAAGACAACCTATGGTGTGTTTGCTGGTGACCAGCATGGAATGGGGGGATGGAGAGATGTCAGTAATACTCAGAAGGAAAAGAGAGACATTCTTTAGGCTAGATTCACCCACTCTTGCTCATATGTTTACTCCATGATGTGCCTGAGTGAAATCAGTGAGACTAACATCACTGATGACAATTCAATCAAAACTGAACCAAAAACTTTCCTTAAAATCAAATAAAAAAGCCAAGACTATCAATAGAATTAATTGAGCCAATATATTTAGCACATGACCAGATGCTAAAGAGGCTGCTTAACACAGTCTTGTAAATCAGATACCTGTAAAAACATATTAACTATAGTTTGCCACTCTGGGAAACAAATTACTCTCTGTTCAACATCCAAATGATAGCAAGCATTACCTTTGGAATTATTTATTAATTTTAACATACTTATATACAGTGGTCTTATTCTGATGTAGTAATTTATTTCAACATAATCTAAGTAGACTTCTATTACTTACTGAAGATTTTTTATTACATTTGAGACTTAGACACTTTCCTTACAAGCCTTCATGAATATGATAGCAACAATATGTCTTTTGTTGAGAGCCAACACCATTTAACGATGTTTAAGTTGCATCTGAAATGGGCAATTCTTGAGCAAAATATGCCACACACAGTTTGAAATTAATCTAAGTAGCTAAAGAAATTTAAAACATACATGTTTTAAGGTATATATATTGTATATTGGTGTATAATAATGTATACACACACATGTTTTTTAATGTTTATCTTTAATAGCAAAAAGTACAGTAGAATTCCACTGATGGCAAGATTTGATTGTAGAGTATCCATAGAAAATTGGTGCACTTTTTCTGAAAATCAGTATAAGCTCAAAACAAAATGTGATACCAGATAATTCTCCGCCATAGCCTAAAACTGATAATCAATTTAAATACCTAAATAATTGAATTAAACCCTATAGTAATCAAATAGGCATTTGATAATGAAATATCTCCTTTGAAAAACGTTACTGAGTAAAATTTCGTATCAGTCCCAACTATTTGAGTGTACAACATTTAGGATAAGGCCTCTCAGTCCTGACTGGAGCTCATAGGTACTACTGGAGTACAAATAATAAATAATAGTACATGTACTGTAAAGTCTCTAAACTCAGTGATAATACCAAGCATTTTCCATCTTTGAAACACTATACAAACATAAAAGTATTCCTCACAACACCCCTGTGAGGTAGGTATGAAAGTGTTACCCCCTCTTACTGATGGGGCAACTCATCCCAATACTACAAGGTGCTAGCTGATGCTGCAAGGGGATTCCCAGAGGCCCGGGTTCCTGATTCCCAGAGGCCCCAGAAGCATGTTGCTCTTCAGCAAAATATTAGTCTAATTATGAACTTGCCCACATCCTTAAAAACGTCAGTGGCACAGCCCAAATCTGTTGGCTTTCATATTTGTCACTTTGTCAATTGATTGAGACATTCTCCCTTTGAAAAAATAAGGTATTATATATTGGTCCTGTGACATGCACAAACAAGTATTTTTCTTTTCGTAAGTCTGCTGGTACGTTTCATATCTGCAAAGGGAAGGCATTTACCTGTGAGTGCATACCTTGTGCAGCAGAGCTGTAGCAAGAGTCTCCCATTCTTTTACTTATATGCATAAAAATTACAGTTTCTTTTACTCATTTATGTGAATACTCATTTATGCGAATGGTTGTATGATGTCTTCAAGTTATATATTAAGGGGCACAGCCATATATTTTTTTAGATTCAGCTTTCAGGACCTCCTTTAAAACTGGGATAATCCTGTGGAATGTACTAAAATATATGTATTCTCTTTTCCCTCTTTTTAAAAATAAAGTCTGGAATGCTTTTGCTTAGACATACTTTAAAATACTGTATAGCTAGCCATTGTTTTGAAGATGCATAAAGAAAAGCAAGACATCTGAAAGTGGAAGCAGTCCCTCTCGCACCAGAATAAACCTGGAGCATTTCCACTGACGGCTGTGGAGTTTCAGTGGTGCAAAAGCAGGCAGAGTGGGGTCAGGATCAGGACTTCCATCCTCCTGCCCATCTGTGGCTGCCCTCTACCAGCAGCACTAGTGAGCTTCATGCTTTCATCTGCAGGAGGGAGTGTGAGTGGCATGTTTGCCAGCAAATCCTGTGAGCTATGCACATACCTGATCACATCACTGAAGACTCCATCACTCATTATGCTAGTGTTACACATAGACGTAAAAAACAGGCAGCTCTTTTGACCTCTGCAGAATTAGAGAAAAAGGGAAAAAATAAACCACTGTGTCTTCCAAATGACAGAGTACATGCAGAGAAGTAAATCAAAGGCAACAGAAAAATGGCACAAATGCAGCTTTAGAAAAACAAAGCTTTTACCAAAAGAGAAAGGAAAAAACAGGTAAAGGAACAGGTAATATATTGACGGCTAATAGATACAAAATGAAAAAAAAACAATTGGGTAAAAATTATTTCAATAATTTCATAAATGCTGTCTAATAACTCATGGGAAAAATGGAAGTGAAAACTTTGAAAGCCTTTCTGGAACACTGCCCTTTAAAAAATCATAACAGGCAGTTTTTGTGATCATATATAGAGTTCCTACATGGCTGTCCTTTTAAACATCTGTAATTCAACAGACTTTGGCGATTTTCATCTGTGTAGCATATTTTATTATTTAATGTCTTCGTATGATAAAAAAAATAACCCATACATATTTAAAAATAGATACGATTCTGCTTTCATCCTTTTTTGGGGGGGAGGAGGGGAAAGCAGGTAATTTTCCTCTTGTGTTTTGAACAGAAACATAGCTATCAGCTCTCCTTTGCTTTTCTTCTCTTTTGCATATCATGTTTTCTCTCAGCAAGACTCAGGGACGTGCATGGAGGAAGAAAAGCACAAATCTGTCATTGTTGTTGAGTAACCTGAGGAAACTCATACCTTCTTTGGGTTTGTCTTATAAAACGCAGTATCTGCATAACAAGGCCACTGAAAAATGATTAATACAGATTTTTCTCTTTTATTTATCTTTTGTCGGTTTTAAATGCAGCAGGCATTCACCATCGGAATATAACAGCTTGGAGTTTACTCAAACATACAGCTTTTTTGCAGGAGATACGTAACCACATGCCTAACCTTAAGAATGTAAATACTTTTATTTAAATCAATGTGAAAAACTAATTTTGTTAAAGTTAGACATGCTTTGATAATTGAGGATATTGGAAAAAAAGACAAAACAAAACCATGGGTTTAAACGTATAGGTTATGTCATTTGGAATGAATGGATGCGAGCTGTCAATTTTTTTCCTTGTTGTATTTTAGAATTTGAACTGCTCCTGATAAATTTGTTCACAAATTTTATCATGTGGTGTATCATGAATATTAGGCAGATGTTTAAACAACCTGAAAAGGAGGCTTTTTCATTAGACAGTACAGGATAAATGTTCAGAAAACAGTCAGTTGGAAACAGTAGTCATTCCAAAATCTGTTTTCCCCGCTCCAAAATTTTCTTTTTGGTGTCTTTTTTAGTTCTACTACCTTGAGATAAATGCTCTTAAAATTTATTTTCATTGGAAAAGATATTTTGATAATTCTATCCCTTTGCACTATTAATATAAATTAGAAAAACATTTGAATATACGGTGTCGACCTTACTCTGATTTCCAGATGCAATGATTAGAAGTCATTGACACCAATCTACCACAAGTGACCTCAGTCTCATATCTTGTTCTGTTATTAGAGTAATCAAGGAACGCAATTCAGAAATAATATTACATCCTGCATTTTATTCAATTCCATATGACAAAAATAGTAACCTAGACTAAGACATCCATTTCAATCAGTAGATGTGTCAAGCCAACAAGATTTAATAATAAAAAATATTGGATCTAGGTAACAATTCCCAGCTGTTTCAGGGAGGCTCCTAGCCCTACATGGTATCACAGTATAAAAATAGTGTCTCTCTTCACCATGCAGAGAGGAATGGCCTAACCCTGAATACAAAATGGGGTCAGTCTTACTGTACCATCATCAACCATCTTATTTACAACACTATACAGATTTTTTCTCTTTTTCCTTTTTCATTTTTTCTTCTCTATTTTTCCTTCTTTTTTATTTTTTTCTGTTTTTTTTTTTTTTTAATTATACACATCCTTTAGGGAATAGAGATAACACTACATGATACCAAATACTAACAAAAAAAAAAGTCACACCAAAAATTACACAGATAAATAAAAACATTCAATTGCTGAAATACAGCAACATTAAGCCACCTCAGTTTTCTTTTTCTTTAATGCTTGGAAACACCCCTAACCACCCACACACTGTGGCAAAAAATTATGTCATATTGTAGAGGTGTTACAGATATATAATTTTGCTCAGATATAGATATATCTTTATATCTATATATCTCTATCTCATCATTGTAGAAAATGGAGCTGTAGAGTTCATTGTTCATTTCTAATAGAAACAAACAGCTAATAAGTGTTTGAAGCTCTTTTCACTCCATTACGTGATGGCAGAAATAGTCCATCCTCTTAGAGTAATGGTTTCTGTTTTATAAGATTGTCCTATTTTTCAGTCTTAACTGAGAAGACCTCACTGTCTGATTCGTTCTTCAGGGGCATGAAACTCCTTGCGCTGTTTCCCAGCTACCCATAATGTCCCTCAAGCAATTCTGCTGGACGGAAGTTCAGAGTGTCAACTCCACCATGCTTGTAACGCACAAAAATGAGGTAGTACACAAAACATTTTCTGTTCAAGTTTTGATTAAGCCCCAGTCTCCTCAGCATTCCCCGCTTAACTTATGAGTGGAACCAATCCCTTTGTTTACTCAGTGTAATTCCAACAATGCAATCAACGTAAAATTATATTTGATTAATCAGAGTACATTGTGCTTTGGAGCAATCTGAAAAGATAATCAGACAGTTGGAAACAAATACAGAGCATTTGTGTGTTACTACTGCTCACGTTGCCCAAAAGTTCTTCTTTTGTTCCCACTATTATTAGGCAGTCAGCATCTTTCTTATGGTTATGTGTGAAAGAGACAGAACAGATTACAGGAAAATTAAACCTACATAATGTTCTCCTTCCTCTATCCTAGACTTGTATTAATATCACACTCCTAAGATAAATGTATCAGAATTCTGTCAGGGGTGGTCCCGCTTTTAAGTGGGCATTATAGAAAAGTTAAATGAATAGTTTCCATTTAAGAAACGGCAGTCCCCATATGTCCGAAGGATCTGACAGTTCTCTGCAATTTTCTGCTTAGTTGATAGAGATCTCTCATTGTTTGAGCTTAAAACAAAACAAGAAACTGCAACAGGGTCCTCCTCCTTACTCCTTAAGTCAAAGTACTATTTATAAAATAGTTGACATCTTTGTTCAGTTTCAAATTATAGACAAACCTCCCTAATACAAAATACTAAAAGTGCAATAGTATAAATTAAGAGTTTGCAACCACATTATACAAACATTACCTTTTTATTGTGCAGCTTTGATAACATGGAGTATTTACTCACAACTGTTTATAATGTTGTGAATAATTTATGGTGCTAAGGTTTGTCTGTAACTTGTTTTCCAATCATTGAGCTAAAATCCACACTACATTTTTTTTTCATTTAATAGAACAACTGTCCACATAGCAGCTACAAATATTTAAATAAAAAAAGGTTTGTTACTGACAGGTACTTGCACATGAAAAGCATGCTATCTTTCCCAATAAAACTTCACAAATTTGCCTGCATTGAAAGAAACCACTTATTCATAGTAAAACAAAACTTGCTTAAAAAACAAAAAGACAAAAGGAAAAAGGAAAAAGAAAAAAGAAAAATCACATAGCCAGATGTATTTTGCAGTACAAAAGCTTCATTTAAGTTTGGGGCTAGTATATTGTCTGTTACCCGCATAATCTTAACATTATAAATACTACAGACAAGGATACTGTAATAATACACAGCATTGGGGTACTAAATCACTTATTTAAGATTAAGATTCCTAAAAACATAGTCCAAGTTGCTAACTAATTTGAACAAAAACCAGCAAATAAGTGTGACAGAATGCCGTAATGAAGCCCCCCTTTCTCAGGTGATAGTAAGTTTTGTAAGAAGCAAAGTGAATGTAGACTAGCCTCTTTCTGTTTCTAATGAAGTTATCCCATAACTGGTTTGTTTGCTTGTTTTCTGTTAAATTAAAAGGTTTCAAAGTTCTCAGTAACAGTCAAACTCACTGTTGAAAGAAGTACCATGCAGATCTTGCAAGACAACTTTTCAGCAGCCACAAAAAGTTATGTATTTCTGCTATGGGTAAAATTTTAAAGGGAACCTATGCATTTAGGTCAGGAAACTAATGCTTAGCTTCAAAAGCTGTACATGGAACAGGACAAGTGTTGTGTCGAGTAGAGGTCCAACAGTTATTCGGAATGAATGCTTTTAATTTATGCCAATCTCTTTATTATCCTCAATAAATCTGGTGAATGGACGACCGGCTCCCGTCTCAGAACTTGCTTTGTCCAGACTGACAATGGGAGGGCTGCTGCCTGTGCGAGCTTTGTCCATGCCACCGGTAAGGTTACTTAGAGGCGGGATGGCGCCTCCGCCTAGACTTACTGGGAGCTGAGGAATGCCTCCGTTCTGTATGACAGAAATCTCATTGTTCTTCATAGCAAGTCCGTTAGTGATAGCTGCAGCATATTGGTTCCAAAAATTGGGGTCAACATTCATGGCCCGAGCTGCCAAATCCTTCTGGAACATCTCGGAGAACTTGAGAGCGTCGCCACCGAGCAAAGCCATGGGGTTTTCCACAGAGAGGCGTCGGCCACGGCGTGCAGGGGCATTATTCCACATGTGAGTCCCCATGTGAACCTGCAGAGTGAACAGGGAAGAGAAGCACCCCCAAGTTAGCATGTTCTGGTGAGGAGTCTAGCCTGAAATGCTGTTACTTAGAGTAGTGCTTGCTATTTTAAAAAAATGCCCTTTAATTCACATTGGAAAAAAAATAATTTCAGTAAGGACACAGTTCTAAGTTCCAGTCAGCCCACACAAAGAAAACCCAGGTCCATGGTTGTTTTTCAATGTGCATCTGCTTCTTCTCAGTGAAAACAAACAGCGCTGCAAGATTTAAGGGTACATACTCTCTTGGGTTAGAGAATTTCACATGCAAGCTGGAAGTCCTCACATGCTGAAGATTACCAAGGGCATTACTCATACCAGGAGAAGGGTGGTTTTTCCCTTTTCCTTTTTTCATCCTGTCTGTTTTCATGTTTTATCTCATCACAGAAGCACTGATTAATTTGCTAAATTTAGTATTTTTTAAAAGGGCATTTAAAATGTCTTCCCCAGGCTGAGTCCTGATGGTTAACCAAACGGCAGGAATAGGAGCGACCAGTCCTGTAGTAACCCATTGTAAATCTGTGAGAAACAGCTTTCTGCTCTGCAACAGCTGCAAAGTGGAATAGAAAATAGAAATTGGGGAGGCACCCAAGGAGCTGAGCAAGCCCTGTGTTCCTGGCTCATAGCAAGATTATTTTGCATTGATGGTCCACAAGAACTCTCAGAACATGTCCACCAGCTGACTGGGTGTGCCATCACGTCAGTCAGAACTACAACATGCCTGCATGTACAGTTGGAACCAGTTTTAAAGTTCACATCATTGCACAGCCACTTTCCAGTCCTTATCTTCTACACAGTGAAAGCTTAACGACCACCACCGTACAGCAAGCATTTCCTTGAAGGTCCCTTCTCACCTGTCTTTGGGACAAACACTTGGCACTAAAACTTGCTGAATTTAAGAGCAGTGCTCTTTATTTCCCCCCTCCCCAAGCCTTTACAGTTTCATGTGGCCTCTTACCTTAAGATTCCCCTTTGTGGTAAAAGCTCTACCACAGATTGTGCAACCAAACGGTTTTTCACCGGTATGGGTGCGCTCGTGTATCTGCAGTGCACTTGCTGAGGAGAAGGTCTTCCCGCATGACTGACAGTTGTGCTGCTTGGGAGTCCGGCGAGGGGGGGGTGCCAGCATAGGGGTGATCCCCGGACTCATCACTGTCTGTGGTGCAGCAGGAACCTGGATTCCAGCTGGAAGCGAGGGAACCTCACCCAAAGAGATCGGCTTGCTGTGACCATTCACTTCCATTTTGATCATGGTAGGTGCTGTACTGGTGACCAGGCTAGGAGTACTTTGGCTGGGACCTAGAGTAAAGTTGGGTTCAAATAACTGAGAAGGCAGCTCTTTTAATTTGTGCGTCAGTAAGTGCTGTTTTAAATTACCCATAGTGGAACACCCACGACTGCAGACTGTACAAACAAATGGACGTTCTTTAGTATGGCTGCGGTAGTGAATTTCCAATGCACTCTTACAAGCAAAAGGCTTGCCACAGATATTACAAACAGTACTTTTAAACTTACCACGTTCTCTGTTCAGGAACAGCAGACTAAAAGGAGCCTCCTCTTTGATGACCGGTCTTCCCGGGTTGGTGGATGTCAGGTCTAATGCGCCTCCATTTTCAGTTGTGGGTGGTGGACTGTCTGGTTTTTCTGTCTTTAATTGTATTTCTTGAGGCTCTTCCTGGTTACTGAGACCGGGGGACTTTGATCTGAAACTTTCACTATTGCTATTCACAGGAGACAAAGCTTGCATGGAGGAAGAAGACTCTGACATTGCAGGGCTGCCTGCACTCTGGCTTTCAAGATCACCAACGGCTGATGAGGAGTCATTGCTCAAATGGTCACTTTCCCCTGATCCATTTTCTATGGATTTTAAACTGGTCAGCTGCTGACAGTTCATGACAGAATCAATCATTTTCATTTGATTCTCCAAAGCAGCAATACTGGAGATCACAGAAGGTGGTGAAGAAGGACATGACCCAGAGTAAGAGATAAGGGGTTTGGATGAATCACTTGCCGTGTCCTTTAGTTCCGGGTCCTCTTCCATAGAATTTTCATCAATGTCATCATCGAAGTTGCTCAGTGTGTCAACATTCTTCTCGTCATAGGAAAGCTCTGAGTCCATGGCATCCTGGAAGCCCTCTGGTAGTGGTGTGTTCGGAATTTGCCCACCCATATGCATACGAATGTGCTGCTGAAGAACAACCGCGTTTGTAAATTTCTTCTGACAAATGGGACACGAGTGCTGTACTCTAAGTGGTGGCTTTGCTCGATGAACTCCAAAATGTGTTTTTAGATTGCCTTTTGTAGTAAAGGCACGTCCACAAATTTTGCATTTAAATGGTCTTTCTCCAGTATGTGTTCTGTAATGCATCTTGAGAGCGCTCTGACAACTAAGAACACGGTGACAAATGACACATTGATTCGGATCTGTCATCTTCTTATCAATGTTCTCCACTAGCTGTTGTAGTTTTGAGGTTTCTGATGTTTGCATAGAGTCTAGCAGACCACCAAATGGAAACTTTGCCTTAAACTGGTCAGACACTGCTGGAAGC
>NC_080633.1:60369658-60407158 GCF_027579445.1 Ammospiza nelsoni
GAACTAAGACAACTCAAACAAACCCTTATTTACATTACAGATTTGCACTTTAAAAATCAGGGAGACAGATCCCCTGGTCCTTGCTCAGAATCCGTGGAATGCCCTGGTTGGTAGTACCGACCATGCAGAGAGAGATGTCGTTTCTCCAAAGGCTTTAATTGGGAACATTTTCCAGTGCTTATTTCCAAACATTGGCAGGCCAAGTAACAGTTGTGTGCTGTTGTTGTTATGGTTATGATTATTATTACAGCTAGTACTTCAAATATTGCTACTAAGTGATTGCAAAGGAGGATTGATCCTTAAAGAAGCTGCTAACTGTGTAGCTCCCCTTCCAGCTTTTATCTATATATCGGTATTTTTTTGTTGAAGGAGAGCTTTTTCTAAACAAACCTCGCACAAAAGGTTTCAGTAATTAGTGATGGATTCAGGCAATATAGCCATTCAAATATGGCTGTGCTCTGATCTAGAATGAGCTGATCAAACACTAGAAAGCTAATTATTTCAGACACTGTATAGTGATCACTAAGCCCAAATGTGAACATCTACAACCAAAACAGGTATTATTTTGTGCATTGGAAGACAGTCTCATGATCTCCATGTATCAAAGCAAGTACATATAACACGTGAGCTTTCCAAAGCAACCTTAACTACTGGTGCCCACCACCAGGAGGTATCGATGTGGACCTGTTCAGCATTTCAAAATAATAAGCAGGCTAGTGTAGTTGTTCTCAAAGAAACAGCAGTTTGCATTTGAAATATAATTTGTGAAAAAGTATGTAAGGAATGCAGCAATGTAGTTATTTCTTGGATAATCAGTGCTCAGCTCTGCTCTCAATGAAATAAATGGTTAGTTTTGTGCTGTCTCAGGGGGACCAGGCTCCTGCTTGTACAAAGTGGGGACTCACAGCTCTGCTTCCCTCAACTCCCATACCTTAAAAATAGTGATAATACTTTTCAAATGACTGATCCAAGTTCATTCACCTCATCATCTATCTGCCTTGAAATGGTTAAGGGCTCTTTTAGAAAAATATTTCAAATAGTGCCAAAGTGCTGCCAGGGGTTTTCTTCCCTCCAGTTCAACCTCAAACTAGACATACTACGAATCTCATCACAGCACTTTCCATTTCAGATAAATTATTCTGGTTTAAAAAACAAAAAATCAAACAAATCTCTCTCAAAGCTTCACTTCCTTGGACAGGCAGGCAAGCAGGTGACACAAATGGCATGAAAGTAAATGCTGCTTTGCCATGGGTGATGGCACTTTCCTGCACAGCACACTGAGGCTACTAAGATGCTTCACAGAATGACAGCCTGTGGTCTCAATCCAACAAGTCCTACTCAAAGGAGTAGCCTTTACTCACATCTGAAACAGTGCTGAATTTAATAGGATTGAAAGAGTACAAACTAGCCATGCAAACAAGCGCTTCCGAGGGTAAAACAAGAAAGACTAAAAATAACAACTGATAAATATTTTGAAATATATACCTGTACTGGACAAATGGGCATTGCCTCCGTATTTCACAAATGCAATTTCTAATATCCCTTTCAGTAGTATGTACTGATATGAAAGCACTAAGGCACTGTATTTGTTGTTGCTTTTGAAGTGTAAGTCCTCACTGAATTCAACAGGGAGTAACGCTTAAAAGCATTCTACATGAAAGGCTGGTTTTGATTCTTTGTTAAAACTCAGTCACTTTATGAATGACAGAAATCTATACCAAAATTTAATCACTAATTCAGAATATTAAAAATTTTAAATGCTAAAATATTAAGCTACAAATTAACTTTGGTTTCTTAATCACAGAATATGTCTATTGCAGGAAAACATAGAATTTTTCCACACTTATTTATGCATTATAGCTTGTTTTCACTTTCTGATGTATTACAAAGTGATAGAATTTGTTAGGTAGTGAAAAACTTAATCTCTTTCCTTTAAATTTCCTGAAGAGAAACAATAATTTTTGTTATTAAAGTGAGGATATGATACAGCAAAAATTTTCAAGGACTTTGGCAGAATTAAACAAGCACTTGCTTAATCTTACAGATATGGGTTGAATTTTGCAGTTCTTAGTTACACAAAAGGTGTTGAATGGGAGTTTTGTCAAGCAGTCAGGATCTCAGCCACTAATAACCTCTCAGTTATTTTCTTTTTCTCATTAGTAGTCTAACAGCTAACACACTAATCTGAAGCTGCTATGGGATGCAAGATGAATTACAGCACATCAAGCTTCCCCTGTGAAAGCAGGTTAAAAATCTCAGGCAGCATCTCTCAGATGCCACCCGGGCCGAGCTCCTGAGCAGGTACCAGCCCATGGGGCCACTGCAGTTCCAGCAGCGCTGGCGCTTTGCACCACCGAGCTCTGGCCCCAAAATCAGCCCACAGCAATTCAAACAAAGGCATTTCGAGAAAGGCACTTTAGGGTGGTGATACCTGAAGCCATTCAGGTGCTCTGGTGACTCAGTAAGGGAGGTGCAAGGAGCTGATGCCAGGAGGCTTTGCTCTGCGCCCCAGACTAAGTGTACACACCAAACACTTTTTGGGCAGGAGCAAGGAGATGGTGTTAGCCTGTTCCTCAGTGCCCAAGGAGAAGGGAGATGGCTCAAAGGGTGCCATGGCTCCTTTAGTCACCTTTGGGAAATCTGCAGAGCTAAGAAAAAAAAGTCCCTTCAAACGTGCATCCAACAACTGCTGATTACACACACAGAGGATTTGTAAGCCTGGCTTTAGTAATTCTGAATTTTTATTGCTGGCATAGATCTTTCTCGTCTGCCTGAGAGGTGAGCTTCTTACATGATGTGAAGGGAAAATATAACGAATGGGTGCTTCAAAAATGTTGCTATTTACTTTTGTGAAACAGACTGAAATTAAGCATCACATGCTAGTCAGGTCAAGTCTTAAAATGTATGCTGGTTATTAAATGCCCCCTTTCTTAGGACTAACTGCTTCCAGTGTGGAAAAAGCCCCAAGCAAATATTGAGTTTAATTTTTGCTCCAGAATCTTTTCCTTTTGTCCCATCTTAAATCAGTTCTAGTTCCACACAAGTAAATTAGCTTAAAAGAGCCTTTTCAATGATATTAAATAAGGACTGTTACAATAAAATTATCTCTGATTATTCAGTATTTTGTTTTTCTGTTATTCTATGTCATGATTTACTTGGGTAAAATCAAGCAAGAGAATCAATGTTTCGTTAAGCTTGTGCATATTCTAAATTGCTGATACCTTCCTGAAACATTCAAACAAATAGGAATCCAACAAATGTGGGAGTGAAATATTTTCTGAAGCTTCTTTTTAGACTATAGACAATAATGCAAATGAAAACATGAAAGAGTGTTGTATAAATTACTATTTTTTCTACATTCAGAGCTCTCTAATGGAGAGTTAATTAATATTTTCTAAATGTAGTAATTTCTTTCAGGAAAATAAAAAATCACTGAGAAACAGTGTAAAAACTGTGAAAAAGTTTCAGAAAAAATGCATATGTTAGCATCAACTGAATCTAAAATGTCTGCTAACTATAAAGACAGATGTATAAAATGCTCTCACATGCAAATCCAATAATCATTTCAAAGTGCAACTCACAGCCTTTTGTATATTTAAACAAGCATTATTATAAACAAAACTCTGAGCCTAGTGCACTGATACAGGACAATTATCCTATCATCAGAATACTTATTTTTCCCCAAGCACAGATTAAATATAGCAACAACATATACTAAAAAAAAAAAACCCCATAAATTTATTTTAAAATTATTTTAATTTGGAAACAGTAGTCTTGTAGCAACATATTGATTCTGGAGAAGAACGGTACTACTTTTGCCTTAGCTCTATCATCTCTTACAATTGACGGAGCTGTTAAAGAAAATTTTCTTAAATTGTTAGAACACGTTTATTTTCTTGCAAATTAATTCTTTTTAACTCTTTATGATAGCTTTGAATCCCATAAAGAAAGATGAATTATCACATACTGAGCCCAAGCTGTGAAACAGGAGGAGACAAATAGAGACCCCTACTGTGTTTAACAATGTAGAAGAAATTCCAGACTCAAAAGAAAAATTTTCTGTCCTTTTTCTCAGCCCACAAAAGCTGTTAGCACGGCTTTGAACAGTGGAGGGCACTCTTGCTATGCAAAACCCGGCGCTGACCGGGCACACTCGGTTAGATCGTTCTGTAGCCTGAATCTCAGAATTTGTTGAGTAACAGCCACCTGTGGCACAGGCACTAGCTGTACTCTGGTTAAAAACATTTGCAGTTTCTAATCTGTGCAGCGAAGCACTTCACTTTATCAAACACTGGGGCCTTTCTCTGTGGACGCAGATGTAGAACAGATGCAAGCTTCACAAATTGTTTGTAATATCTGTGCAAGATATCATATTAAATAAGACCTGTGCTATGTTTTCCAAAGTCATATATACAGCTACTCGGTTGGCTGTTATGGCATAGGTACAATAATTTCAAAATTCGTGCACAAATAATGTGGGTGTCTGTGGGAATTAAGTTTATTTGGAATGTATCAAGTTTTATTGAGAATCCTAAAAAAAAAAATAAAATCGAGGTAAATACTTCTAACACAGCTGATATGAAAAATAAAAAATTGAAAAACCAAACCAAATAAACTAGAAGAAAGAGGGGGATTCTGCATCTGATTCATAGAGATTCTGCATTGCTCTCCTTGGAAAGTGCATAATTAAGTACATCCTAAACTACACAACTCTTAACACCCTGCATGAATTAATGAAGCCAATCACTTTTTGAGCAAGCACAGAAAGGAAGACAAATTTGGTTTTGGAGGCTTGCAAGACAAGGAGCTGATGTGAGGACCAAATCCTGCATCTACTAAATATCTCAAAACTGAATTTACAAGTTCCGGACTCCTTTGAGTAAAATTACTCACAGCCAGGAGTACTTGAAAGTGCAAACCTGGCGCAGTTCAATGCCAGTTGTGCAGCTCAGTCATTCTGGTCCTTCACCATTCCATACACTGCAGTACTGCCCAGGATAGCAAAGCCATAATGATCTGGACAAATCCTTTAGCTTTCATCATTTCCAGCTTTGGGGTCATTAGTGCATCAGCAAATTCATAAATGAAAGCTATGGAATGGCACCAGGAGAAGGGGTCTCCTGATACCCTGAATGACGAGTCGGTTTTGATTATCCGGAACAAAAATACGGCAAAACCTGCAGGGTTAATTAAGCAGCTCAAGATGCTGGGCTTCACAAAAGAAAACCTTTTTCCTACTTTAAGGACTGTAAACACTTATGCTGAACTAGATGGGCATTTGATAAGCTGTACAGCATGTAGCAAACTCCGAGGGATCTCTAGTTAACACTCAAATTTAGTGTTAACACTTAACAGAACAGTGGTAAGCCGCGCTGCCAAGGTCAACCGCACAGATGTACTAATTGTATTATGAGCTTGACATCTAGCGGCCACCCCTGGCAGGGCAAAGCAGGCAAAGGTTAAATCAGCAAGCCTTGTCAGAGCACTTCTAACTACCCACCCTCGGGGAGAGGAGACCTGGGAGAGCTTTCCGGCGCTCCCGGTCCCACCTCCCTCCGGGCCGGCATTCCCGGGCCTGCATTCCCGGGCCTGCATTCCCGGGCCGGCGTTCCCGGGCCGGCGCTCCCGGGCCTGGGTTCCCGCCGTGCGAGCCGGCGGGCAGCGCCCACCTGCGCCCGGCCCCGGCCTCCCTCCGTCCCTCCCTGCCTGGCTCCCGAGTTTGGGAATACCTCCGGCGCTCCTTCTGCTGCCCGTGATGGCTTTCGGATTGCCGGGGGAGGAGGGGAGAGTGATGAAACTGGGGGTGCGGGGGCAGGAACGCGCCACACGCGTTTGAGGTGTGGGCCCTTCTGAAATGCTTGTTGCCGCTTTCAGTGTTAGAAAGTGGCAAATAAGCCTTTCAGAAGGGCTTTTTGTAAAGGTCTAGTTTACACTGTAATGATAAATACTGTTCAAGTGTGCTCGCTTTTTTGCACCCTAAATATAGCAAGGAAATAATAAAGCCCCCTCTCTTTAATCCTCTATCTCTTCACGTTTTAGCTCAAAATAAACAGATTTTTCAGTGTTGCATTAAGGTTTTCTATCACCCTTAAAAACATCTATCGTTCTGGCTTTCATGGTTTTGAAGGGTTTTTCCTTGATAAGAAGAAACATTCTCTAGTCTAACAGCACTATAACTGAACTAGCTCCTGAAAGTACATTTTGGCCTAAATTCCCTTTTTTGAATTAATGGACAACCTTCACTACATTTAGTAGGAAATTTTAAGAATGTAAAAGAAGCGGGATTGACATTGATATATAAAATTCAATATGAATGTACTGCTAGAACGAGATTTACTAGTGCTTCCTCTGGGAAAAAATAAATGTAGATGATTACTCTCATTTTACAAATACAATACAATAAAATAAATTATTTTTATATACTTTATTGCAGAAACTGTGTCAGTACTTAACTATTTTAATGTCATGCCTGACCTGGTTTATTATCAGCAAAAGTGATTGACTCATGCCCTGGCTGCTGGATAGTCAACAGATATGCTTGTCTATGTTTGGCAGACAACAAATCAAATGAAGGAGAGATATCAGGAAAATCTTCCCAGGACTCAGACTATTTTTCAAATGGCACTAATAGTCTTTATTAATTAGTTTATTTTTAAACTTTTTCTAATGCAATATGTGTTTTGAATTGTAGCTTTTTCTCTGTCTTAGGCAAGGAAAAGTAATTTTCAACAGCTAAATGTGTGCATATTAATAGCTTAATTACACAGAATTTAAACAAACACCTTTCAAAATTTCCTCCCTCTCACTCTGAAAAAAGTGTCTTAGTGTCTGCCTCAGGAGATGGTAAGACTTCAAGACCAGAATCACTAGATAAAATCTGACCCAGTTTTGTCTACTTCCATTGTTATACATATATCAGCAAATTGGCCGTTTGCTGTAATTTCCTTATTATTGCAAATATTTTTCTATGGCCAACGCAATTCAGTGCAGAGTATTTTTAAAATTATACAAACACAGATGTTACATAGCTTGAACGTGAAGTCTCTACTGTAATGGCAAAAGTATTTATATAAAGTTTCAATTACCATTTCCAATCAAAGGGACAGTTTATAGCCGTACTAATTTGGCCTTTATTTTTCAAAACAAAAAGCCTTCTCTTACACTTGCCTCAGAACAAACATTTGCAAAAATCACATAAGTTTTATGTTTGCTGACGGCTGCTTGTGACTTTGCAAGTTTGAAATGCAGCAGTGTCTAAGCAGCAGAGAATAGCTCAATTTCATACGGAGGAATGTCCCCCCAACATTTGTTTTAAGCCTCCCTATATGCAGATGGAGTGACCACACTTGCATGAGGCTGACTGCTACATACTGAGCTGAGTCTTTGCTGTAGCTGAGCCTGTGTGTCTGTGGACATACTCCAGAAGAATATTAAGTGCAGTCACCAAACTGCCCAAAACTGCACAGCCCATTCCCACTTTGCCAAGATGAAATAGATCAATTAGTTTAGACTATACTGTACGTATTGAAGAATGGGAGAAAAAAGAGGTCCAATATTTTAAAAAATGACTGAAAAAGGCACATTAGGAAACTCTTTTTACACAGTTCACTACAAGGTATCCCTTCCACCTCAGGCTAAACAATAATACATCTTTGCCAGAAACTTCACATGAAGAAGTCCAAAGCACCATTTGTCATCACTCTTACAAGAACCTCACTTGCACACTATAGGAATCACTTTTCAGCACAAAAAAAACCAAAAAAAAAACCCAACCAAAAATCCAATCAAAATAATAATAAGTTAAAAAAACTGAACAAAGCACTCACAAACAAACAAAATACTTTCTATTATCCCTCCCTTAAAAATACAAATGCTATGTCTATGGTTTAATTTTAAAATTAAATGGAGCTGAAGAATGTTTATTTTATCTACAATTCTGATTCATTTGTAATCTGTTGAATTAAGCAAGTGTATTAGAAATGTAATTCCAACTATTACAATGCGTTACATTTACTGAGAAACTGAGATTATTGTATTCTACAGGCAGTCATCTGAGTCCTGCTGCTGCTGTTTTTAAATTATTTCCAGCAGATCTTCTCATTTAGCAACCTCAAATTGTGGGGGTTTTAATACATATTTTTTGTTCACTCTTCTACAGTGCAATTACTCAAGAAATATATGGCCATCAGCTGCTTGTTAACATTTCTTTTCAAAATTATTTAAAAATATATTTTTAGCATTTCACTTTTGATTAACAATTTCAAACAATTTCGAGTGTATATCTGTAGTTGATGACAAACTAATTGTCTTCAGATTTCCAACAGTTTCTCACCACCATGACAATGTCCTGTTTGAATGCAATTTTGTTATGCTGTAACCCAAGCTGGCTATAAAATTATTTGTTTAGATTCTAAAACTTTTGTGATAACATTAGCATTAAAGTTCTGCTGTGACCAGTCAACTTAAAACCCGGCCTAATGTCTGTCTCCCAACCTGCACCCCAGACTTCTATGTTTCTCCCTGTTGCTATGGATGTCCCTTCACTGTGAGGATTACATTTATGGGACATTAATTTTTAAATGCTTCATTTTATAATATCTATTTTGAGGTGATATTAAACATGATTTCATTAAATTAATACTAAGCTTCATTTGCTTAGTCTTGCATTAACTCCTTTGGAGACAAGGAGCAAAATGAGTGAAAAGGCTACACATATGAAATAATACTGCTTAAACTGTTTGCTTTCTTAAAATGGCAAATATTCTTGAGCTGTGTGAACTATTTTTGGCCTGTTGCAAAATATACTCAGGAACTGTAGCAATATCTTGATCACAGCTGTGAACAGAAACTAAGAACACTGACTTGACAAGAAGTGTTTTAATTCATGAGATTTGGAACTCTCATTATATCTGGCCTATAAAATTGCTTTCAAGTATGGCAATCGTTAGGCTTCCTAATATAATGTGTAAATGATTTACATTACACTAATGTGCACTAGATAGCCCTCTGCTCCTGTAGCTTGTCTCTACCTTGTTCGCATTTCTCAAATGAAAGTGCAAACCCAACTTTAGCGTGTTAATTGTTAGCCATCAAGGGTTTTACTCTATTAATTAAAATATGTTTTAATAGAAGGAAACATAGTACATTTTGATAACAGCCTTCTAAGGCTGAAAAGTATTTTTACATTGTTGCATTTTAGGGCTGCTGTGAAAGCTGATTTTGTGCTATTCAGGGACCACAATAATAACGCTTTAAAATTCCTCACTGGGATGCAATGTAGTCCTTTTGATGGAAAGACTGTCTTTCTCATTCGGCAGAAATAAATCCATTCATTTGATCATGTAGTCATTGAGGGCAATACAAAACAAACCAAGTGTGAGAAATTCTATGTGATGAAGTAAACAAAACAAAACCCCCCCAAAAAGGGGAAAAAAAAAAACCATTTCCATGACAAAAAGATTCTTTGTCCTTAATCTACCCACCATATGCAAGCGTTTCTTTTTAGCATATCTCTTGTTCTAATCTCGGGTGACATGGCTACATAGATAAGATTCACAAAACAAAACAAAAACCTAGTTTAACAATTTTTTTTCAATTTATTAACTCACCAGGAGTGTCATAATGAAGTAGTGGGGTTTTATTTCCCTGTATTGAAATGGATTCAGAGCATGTAAAAGTTTATAATGCTAATGATAAATTCTTGGACCTAGAGCCCAAGCCAACAGAGATGGCCTCAACAAATCTTGCTTTCATAATAAAATACTAATTCTCATCTGCCTGTCTATATTAATTTATTTTACACGACCACAGTTTCCTAAGGAAAAAAAAATTTGAAAATGCACAGCTTTGCTTCTCCACTGTGACAGAAGGAAGCATTTCTCTGTGTGCCTGTTATTGTCAACCCAAGTGGGTTTTCCTGGAGCAGTGGCAAGAACCCCCTTAGAAGCTTTGGACAGTGTGGGACTTGCTCCCTGCCTCCCCAAACACCCTGGGAAGGAGTGGGAGGCTTAACAATTTCCCAGTCTGACAGATGTTTTAACCTTATGAAGTGGATTCACGCTGCCTTAAGCTTCAGGGCTGTAAAGTTCAGATACAATAGTCAAAATCCTCCTCAAGCTTCGACTTTGCAGCCTTTCTCTCCTCACAGATGCAACCTAAGAGTAATTATAGTTTTAAAGCAGAAGGACATTTTGTTTTCCTTTTCTAAGGGGGAGAGAGAGAGAGGAGATAATATAGTGGAGCCAGGGGCCTACACAGAAAGCAGAAAACGTTTGGGATCCTGCTTGGTCATGCAAGAAACTAAGAAATCAGTGGGCTCTATGTAAAGACGAAAAGAAAAACTTTCAAGTGGAAGCTCTCCTCAACTTAGTCCAGGAGAAGAGAGCATGGGCTGTGGTGTGCCTTTGCACTCTGCAGCGCCAGGGACTACTAAGGAAATTAAAACTAATTAAAAAAAAAAAAAAAAAGGAAAAAGGAAGAAGCCTGCAGCTTTCTATCCGAAAAGAAAATTACAGCAAAGTGGAAATAAAGCAGGATTACAGTCCAAATCTCTCCAGCTTTGGACACTTGTTCACTAGCAACCTGGCAGCCCCGATGCATAAAAGCAAGTGTGCGTGAGCCTGCGTGTGGGGAGGACGCGAGGAATGGCGGATTGGCGAGAAAATAACCCTTTCCCACTGCTTACAGCCGGCGCGACAGGGGCTGGTGGCGGTGGTGGCACTCCGTGTCACCTACCACTGATAATAATTACAGTCGCAGCAGAGCCAGGAGGCGAAGGGGGGAAGGCAGCGCAGGGGGGAAGGCTAAAAACTGCTGTTGAATCCTCTCGAAAATAATGAAACCAACTCCTGTGGCCCCGCGCACCCGAGCGGCCCTGCCCGCTCCTACCGCGGTCCCCCCCGGTGCCCCGGGGCGAGCGGGGGCAGCGCCCGGGGCAGCGCTCGCAGCATCTCCGGGCAGCGGCCGCCGTGGGGCCGCCCCGGGGCCCGGCAGCCCGCGGGACCTCCCTGGGCCCCGGGCAGGGCACCCCGGCCCCGGCCGCCCCAACTTTGCTGCCGCCGGAGGGGCGAGCGGAGCGCGGCTTCTGTCCGCTCCGAGCCTCCGCCGGGAGGGAGCAGGAGGGGGAAAAGGGGACACCCAATAACACGGAGAGAAGGAGCGCAGCGGACAGGAGGAGGAGGAGGAGGAGGCAGACGCTGCTCCGGGGCGCCCGTTCCTGCAGCTGCTCCAGCCCGGGTGAGTGGGGAGGGAGGGCCGAGCCCCGCCGCCGAGCCCAGCCGCGATCAAAGCGCTGGGAAGGCCGGGAGGTTGCTGCTGGGAGGGCTGCTTGGGCAGGGGGTGGGCTGCAGAAACTTGGCTAAACTGCGAACTTCTCAGTTCCGCTGCCTCTTCCCCCGGCTGCTCTAATTCCCATTCTCCCGCTGCAGAGTAATTGCGCTCCCATGTTCATCATCACCATAAATTCACCTATCTCCATCCGAAACACACTCACAAAAAGAGGGAGAGAGAGAGAGAGAAGGATAAAGAGGCGACGGGAGCCCTTACCGTGCTCAGAAACTACCTCTGCTTGTAGCTCTTCGTCCGATTTGAGGTGCTGGGGTTTCGCTTGCTTTCGACGAGACATGCTGCTAACTGAGCCGTCTTGACTCTGCTTTTTGCAGAGGCATCAGCGACGTGGAGGTGGCAAGGAGGGGGGAAGGAATTGGGAACGAAGGAAGGGGGTTTGGGGACTGCAAATAACTGTTCACAAATAAAAGTCGAGTTGCAAAACAAACCAAACAAACAACAGAAAAGGCAACCAACACCCTGGGGAGGGAGAAAAAAAAAAAAAAAAAAAAAAAAAAGGCAAGGCTAAGCAGCCAGCCAAACTGGGAGTGAGTGAGTGAGTGCGCGGGTGAGCGGGTGAGCGAGCGGGGGATGAGCCGGGCGGGGAGTGCGCGGGGCGGCGGGGAGTGCGCGGGGCGGCGGGCTGGGGCGGCTGCGCGCAGCGCGCATGGGGCTCAGTAATTATGATTGTGAATAATGCATGGCGATTAATGGTGCTGGGGGCGAGCGCGGATTGGCGCGGCTCCAGCGGACTCAGGCTGCATATGTAAATGAAGGATGGGGCTCCGCAATTAGCCGCTTCGCTCCGCCAAATGATGCGTCTCCCCGGCACCGGCAGCGCCGCCTGCGAGAGGCACCGACCGCGTCGGTGGCGGCGGCAGCGGCAGCAGCGGCGGCAGCAGCGAAGCACACACGCACCACGCAGGAGGGAATCTGTTTTGCACACACTTTACACAACATATGTGCAAGGTTCACGTGTTGGGAAAGGTCACGATCTTCGCTTTTCTGTCTGTCGTGCTTTCTTCCCCCCCCCGTCTCCCAGTTTGTTTTGCTCTGCTTTCTGCTTTTTCCCCCCCTTTTCTTTCTTCACATCACTCTGTGTCCTCTGCTCTCTCGGTCTCGCTTTCCCCAGAAGTTGGGCTGCAAGGCATCTGATTTCTGTGTGTGAGTAATTTCTTCCCAGGAGGAAAAGAAACTTTTGTGTATGCCTTTTCCTTTTCTTTTCGGTGTGCTTTCTTTTTCGGCGTTGTACTGCTCTTTCGCCTTGATCTTCACATGCTTCTCTTTAGCTCTTCCTCCATCCTGTCTCCTTTCCCGTCGCTCTTTCTGTCTCCCCTTCCCGGCTGACTTTTGTTCTCTCCGCTCTCGAAAGCGCACGCACGCACAAGCAGAAGACCTTGGGCAGTTTTGTCTTTCACCTCTCCTTCCTTCTTCTTTGTCTTGCAGCTTCTTTCTCCAAGCAGACTCCCCGTTGGTGGTGGTGGTCACTTCCTGTTGTCCATTGGTAGGAAGTTTTTTTTTCTTTCTCCCTCTCTCTCTCAGGTTGTAATGACTTTTTGTGACACTCCTCACCCTTCCGCCCACCCACCCCCCCGGCTCAGCCGTGTGTCCTGTTAGCTAATGACAGCGGGCTCGCGTGTGCGCCGATGAGCAAGTCCTTGGTCTCCAGCAAATAGTACGGATCGTCTCCCAGTTTTGGGGGGTGGGGGTGGCTGTTGTTGTTGTCGCCGGGCGACCCCCCTCCCCTGCCTTGCCTCGTTCTCAGCGGCGCCGCCAGCTGCTCCCTGCGCGGCGGCTCCGCCGGTCGCTCGCCTCCGCTCCGTGCCAAGGAGCGCTGCGCGCACCGCGGCCGCTCTTGATTTCGGGCAGATAAACTTTCAAGTTTGGGAGCGGAGCGGGTCACACGGCAGCTCCTCCTACTCTCCTCCTCCTCCTCCGCCTCCTGGGCCGCGCTGCCGGGGCTGCCGCCGGGGCTGCCCCCAGCCCCGCAGCCCGATCCGCTCCCCGCCGCCGCCGAGCCTCCCTCTCCGCACGCACTTTCCCAACAGCGGCTTTTCTCCCAGGCCCCCCCTTTTTTTTGTAAAAGTGAGGGGGGTGGGGTGGGGAGAGACTTCCCTCCCCGCCACCCCCCGCTTTCCACTCTTATCGCATTTCAAGTTGCCGGGGAGCCGGGCCGAGTCTCCCCCGCCCGTCCCGCCACTCGTGTCCCTCCCGCCCCGTCCGTCCCCCGGGAGGCGGGCGGCCCCTCCGCCCGCAGCGCCTCCGTCTCTCCCCGGCCCCGCCACAAGTTGCCGCTTCCCGCGGCCGTGCCTGCCCGCCTCCCCCGGGCCGGGGCGGGTGCGGAGCGCGGCCAGCCGCTCCCATGGCAGCCAGCCGCCGCTAGGATGTACCCCACCGTCGCCGATGGCCGCCGCGCCGCGCAGGGCCCGCAGTGCGCGCACTGTCCTGCCCGCGGCTCCGCGCTCTGCGTGCGCGCTTTCGGGGCGGGGGGGGTCCTTCGGCGGCTCCTGCGGTCACCTCCACCGTCTTGTTTTGCTTTCTTTTTATTTTTTCTTTCTTTCCTTCTTTCCTTCTTTCTTTCTTTCTTTCTTTCTTGTTTTTTTTTTTTTTTTTTTTTTTTTTAATATGTTTGTCGCGACCCGGCCCCGCCGACCCCCGCCCGGTGCCGCGCTCGGCGGAGCGGCCCCGGCGCCGGCCCTTGCAGGGGCGCGGAGGCGCAGCCCACCTTGCCGGCCCTGGAGGGAGGCGCGCAGCTCCGCGCATGGGGCAGAGGATCAGTGAAAGGGATTTCCTCCTAATACCCCCACCCCAGCCCGTGTAATCCAGCCCTAGTCCTTAAAACACACTAACCCCGGCTTCTTTGGGAGCCTTCTCTGTGTAAACTTTCCCTGCTGATAGCTCCCTTTATCTCGTGAGCTCTGATACCCTGTCTCTGGGCTTTCGGTTTATTCCCCGCTTTTATGTTGGTAGGCAAACCAAATAAAGTTAGAGGCGACAGTTTAGGCCACTCCGGGTAGTTTGCTGGCATGCACAACATCCGCGACTTCTGTGGGGCAGGTATTCGTTAGAAACGGGCATGACCCCTGAGGGAAAGAACGCTGAAACGCCAAATCAATGCTTTTTGGTATTAGACGACTGTACTTTTCTGTCTATCGTTTGGGGAGATGTGCACACGACACTCCTTGCAATGATTTCCCGCTTCACAACTAAAAAACTTGTTTACTGCCTATAAATTCTAGTGCATCTTCTTCCCGTGCATCCTTCCTTGCTGAAAGTTTTGTCGCACTAAGAGTGTTTCGTTTAAAACATCTGGAGACAATGGTGATGGTTGAAATATGATGCAATTTTCTAATATGAAGTAGGAGGGTACGAGCCCATTAATTGAGCATGGGTTTTTTCCGACAGAAGTAGGGATTTACTGCACCCGACTCACACGAATAGCACATGGTGCGTGTGTGTGTATGCGCTGCGTTAGTCTGTAGGCAGAGTGCAGGTGAAAGCGAGCATCTGAGGGCGTTCGGGTAACCCGCAGCACCGCAGCTGTGAGTAGGGAGCTGGAGATGGGACTTCTTCTTCAAAAACAGAGAGGGACATTCTCCCCGACTTTTTTAGGTGAGGAGGCTTAGCAAGTGCTCTCTTTGGCTGAGATATTTGTCTGGAATGAGTGAGGACTCACTTTCCCCTCGCCCAGACATTTCCCCCCACAATTGCTGTAGTACCTGAAATGTGTCAGTTTTCATCCAGTCATCTTTTGAAAAGATTTGTTGCTGTTGGTGAGGCAACATTCCCCACCCCCCCTCACCACCCATCCCCCAAAACTTTGGCGTTTTCTATTGCTCGGCGCCTGGTAGTTCCCTCAGCAGCAGACGATTTCCAGAAGAACGTTTAAAAGTGCGATGTGAAGGATGGGGAGGGGAAAAAAGGCAGCTCCTTGGCAGCGTTATAAACACAAAACTTCGTCCTATATAAAATTAAAATGATTGAAAATTAATATGATTTTGCGGAACGTGAGAGAATCTTTAAGTGGAAAATTAAATAATCCCGTCTTTAATATTTAATGAACAATGGAGAGCACAACAGGCGAGAAAGGCATAATTACCAGATTTGTATCTCTTGACATTAACATATTCTAGGGTTACAAGTGATACATTTTATGGTTTTCTTTTCCCTTACGCCCCTCGCCTTCCCGTGTTTTCTCGGGGCGAGCGAGCCGGCCGCGCAGCGCGGGGTTGCGGCGCCGGGTGCGGGTGCGCGGAGCGGCGCGAAGCGGAGCGGGGCGGGCGCGGTGCCGGCCGGAGCGGGGCTGGGGCCCGGCAGCGCAGGCACCCGGCAAGCACCGCCGGGGACAACTTGCTGCGCCACCTGAGCGGAAAGCCCCGCCAGTGTAGCGGGCTCGGGAGGCGAGCGGAAAGTTACGGAGTGATCGCGTCTCCTGCGGTCCCTTCCTCCTCCCTCGCTCCCCACTACACCGCAAAGTTTTCCACGGACCTTTTAATTAATCTTCTGGAGTCGGGGGCGAAAAAAAAAAAAGTAATGATGCGTTCGCTGTAGTTGGGCTGCGAAAAACCACGGCCACTAGAGCTGGTGGGGCGGGGGGGAAGGGGATGGGATCTCTGAGCCGCGTAAATCTCTGCGCACCCACACAGGTAGGAGCGCGGAGCGCGGCCGCGGGGCCGGCAGTCACGCGTGTTCCCACTCAAACAGCGCCCGCTCGCTTCTCCCTCGCCGCGACTTGTGGGTCCGCCGAAATACTTTGCTAGTGATGGGACACAAAAGTGGGTTTTTTCCCCTCCGTAATTAAATCTAATTTGTTAATTGTTTTCTTCTTTTGCGATGTTGCTTTCATTGTCAGGAGCGGGACGTTATTATTCTGCCTGCTTAATAATGTCATTTACCTACCAGTACTTCATTTTTCACATTAACGCGACGCCTAGTTATACTTTTGCTTTAATTTTTATCCTTATTCGGAGTTCATAAAAACCATCAGAAAGCTTATCTACAAGACTTACTCTACAAAGAGCATATAAGTAGTTCTGTCTACACTTACGCTTTATACGAGGTTGTTGTTCTTAAACTGTCAAAGTTACAAACGTGCGGATAAGATGGATCTGACATTTTGTGCAATCCATCTACCGTCTTTTAAAGTTATTATTTTGCTCAGCAACTTTATTCGAAGGGGCATGCAATTATTTGTGCTTTATTTTCTGTCATCTCCTACTCTTCCTGGCAGGCTGAAGTATCTTCTTCCCATCTCCTTTCCACACCACAACTTTTGTTTGAGGACCCTGGGGTTAAATTCAGCAAGAATTTTTTCTTTTAAAGCTGCAACAACTGACCAGTAATTCGTTCTCACGTGAGCAAAGATATTACCATACTAATATTATTATTGGTAAGAAGAGGTAATTGATAACACCACCTGCCACTCTGCAGCAATCATGATGATAAATGTTTCCATCAGAGGGAAATCTGTGCTTGGTCTACCACAGCCTAACCCAAACAGCATGTCAAATGTCAATTATAAAGATGTTTCTTTTCTATTACAATTTTTTTTTTTTTTGTGGAAAGCAGCTAGCCCCAAAACAAGATTCATAGAACCAGTCTACAGCAAATCTTTGCTAAACGTTTTGACTTAAACATTTAAGTTACTTTTCCTTTTATTTAATACTTGGGTCTTTAATACACCCTTGGGTCTAAATAAACATTGATTCATATACACAAAAGCTTATGTTCACAAGTAGCAAACTCCAATTACCACCCACTTCCGTTCCTTAACCTAACAGCTGATAATTTAACCAAGAATTTAAAATACTTTGTGGAACATTTGTAATACACATCGTTGGGGGAACATTACAAAGACAATACACATTAAAGCTCATACATATATGTCATTCACACCTATAGATGCATAGGCGCTGTATATATTAAGCCCCTGTATTTGTACTGCAACACTTCTGTCAGTGCATACTCCAGGAAGTGCATGTAGGAATGCAGCATGCATGTAAAATAAGTGGGCTTAGCCCCTTTGCAAAAATCTGCATGCTTCTGAAAAATACAAGTGAGATGAATACGTATCTCTCTCTCTCTCTCTGTATATATATATACTGCAGGCACACACACAAATAAACAATGTTACATTGTCTACTAATTCTAGCTATATAAATAGTGTCGGCAGGTACAAAAACTTTCATTGCCTTGGTTACAGATATGCTCAGAAGATTATTATTAGTTTGTATTAATAGATGCAGGCCTCAAAAGACGAAATCAGCTATTGATAATTGCAAGAAGTATACAGCAGCTACTGTATCGATCGGCTTGTCCCTTATTCCCCTGGTATAGGAGAGATAAGAAGACACACTCTTTAGTGCAATATAATTTCTTTTGACCTATCTGCTTGCTACAGACTTATGATGAATAGCCAGAGTGGTTAAAGTCCTTTATCACGAAAGTTACCCCTTGATATAATATTGATTCTTTATAACTAGCTCCAAACACAAAAATCAAACTGTCCACTTGACCATCATCATCATCAATATCATCACAAAGGCTCTGGAATAAAGATCAGCACAGGACTGAAAACGCTTTCTATAATCTGCCCACCTAATCTTTATTTGCTGATGATGAAAAGGTGTGTGTGTGTGTGTGTGTGTGTGCGTACACGCCGCGGGGGCGGGGGCGAGCGGAACAGGGAATGTCATCTGAACAAATAATAATTAAAAAACCCCTTAGCTTCAGAAAAAGATCGTTCGGCCGCCTTCAAAAGAAACCAACTGATGACCACCGAAGTTAATGATCACGCTTCGAAGCCCCGCTCTGCTGGAGAAGGGGATTCAAGTGCGGAGAAGGCCCCGGTGATATTATACTGAGGTGCCCCCTCCGCCCCCCAGCGAAGCGGTCTGCGGTGAATACAGAGAGTTATGTAAGCAGCAATCACAGCAGAAGTGGGGTCAGGCAGCTTTCTCCTTGGCTAGAGTCAGGACTAACAAGTCGTCTTCTCACTTTCTCTCCTTTTGCTGGTCCACGAAGCGATCCATCATTTCTTTTCAAATCACCTTGTCATCCTGTAAAGGGGAAAAAAATGTCCCACGGGAGGAAAAAAAAAAAAAGACCCTAGGAAACGAGCCGCTGATGTTTGGGTTGATGCTTAACGAGCATCTATAGGATGGTGTAGACAAGAAAAAACCCCATAATCCACACACACATTGCCCTAAATTAACGGTACTTTCTTCGCCTTCCCTCTCCATAGTACCAGCATGCTTTTGCTCAGGGTTGCATTAGCACAATCACCAGTAATTACAAGCGTGTGTACACTGGGAGAATGAAGATTGGGAAGGTGGGAGGTAGGACGTGATTCCCCTTTGGAGCAATCAGGACTGGGAAAGGTTTCAATCCATGCAAGCGGTACGTTGATCATACTTAATGGGCTGGTTAGGCTGGCGCACGGGCTGCGGTGCCATTTCAGCGCAAGTTTGCTCTTTTCAGGCGAGAAGGGGAGGCGGGGGGAGGGAAGGAAGGAAGGAAGGGCAGCGATGGAAGCGGCCGCGGCAGCTGAAGTTGCATTCGCTCCGTGCAGCGCCCACAGGGAGCACAGCTCGGGGAGAAGGCGATTTCCTCGCCACCAGCACCCTTTGTGGGGAGCGGGGCGGGGGGGCAGCGCCGGGCACATCCCGGCAGGAGGGGCGGCCCTGAGGGACGAGCGGGGCCGGACCTGACCTGCCCTGCCGGGGGTACCCGGGCCGAGCCCGGGCAGCTGCGCTGGGCAGGGCCGAAGCGGGCCGGGCTGGGCTGGGCTGGGCTGGGCCGTGCCAGGCCCCCGCCGCCGAGCGCTGCCGGAGCGGCGCGGACACGGGGCGGCGGCGCGGCCCCAGCCCCGCCACGGGCTCCGCCGGGGCTGCCGGCTCTGCAGTGGCACCCGGTGGCACCCCTGGCCGCCAGCTTCTCCAGAGCGAGCACATCGCTGCTCCTGCCTTCCCGCGCCCTCTCCCGCAGCGCCGGCAGCCGCGGGGCCGCCGCTCCCGCACGGGGCTTTCTCCGGGGATTGTCCCGCCGGGAGCTCCCACGCACCACTGTGGCCCAGGGAGGGTAGCGGAGGTGGCAGCCGTGACAGCGGGCGGCTGCAGCGCTGCGAGTCGCGGCCGGGCTCCTGCCGCTCCCGGCTCCCTCCTCGGGGATCGGCTACAGAGCCCCCCAGCCATGAGAGCGACAGCGGCAGCAATCGCGGCCATCGTCCTCCCTGACACTGCACACAGGAGGCTCCGCTTGCCACACGAGCGGCTCATAATTACGGATTTTGAAAACTTTCCTCCTTCCCATCAAGTCCTCAGTACCCCCTCTCTGCTCCTCCTGGTCACTGAAAAAATCTGCGGGCTCGTTGAAAAAACCCCAAACCAACAGCGCAGGGCAGGGAGGGATGGGAGAAACACGGAGAGCTGCTGTGGCCTCAGTTTCCTCTCCTCATTAGGGCACGCAGGCACAGAGCCCTCCTGATGAGTTCTCCAGCCCTAGCTGCTGTATCAGAATTGTTCACTGACCCTTGCAGTAGATGTTGCTGGAGAATGAAATCAGACAATCAAAATTTGAAAAAAGACAGTCTTTCATCCAGGTTATGACATCTGGCCTGAGGTGAGTTATAAAATACACCACAAGTATACACAGGTGGATGGAAGATTTTCTTAAGATTTCAGTGCTTTTGGGGATAGCAAGGGGCAAGGTTTCTCAGAGGATGCAATCTAATCCAAGGTGGTCTCTTCCTAAAAGCAGATGATGACAGAAGGACAAAAATGAAGAAGTGAAAATGGCCAAATGGATCATGGTAGTGACTGGTGGGAGAGGGGCAGAAGGGTACTTGCAGCCTTGCACTACTGATACATAGAAATAGTTGATCAAACGGTGATGGACAATGGTTTGTTTGTGGTTTTTTTTTTTTTTTTTTTGGGTTTTTTTTTTTTTTTGTTCAACAGTGCATATCTGTGCTATGACCTAATGATATGTGTGCTATTGAACTTCACAAAATGCATTCATGCTTCCCTTGGCAGGTGTAGGTGTAAGAGTTGATGACTAACAAAAGTAATATAGATTAGAATCAATTCCCCTTATCTGGTGACAAAAAATAACATCGTGTCAGCACTGTGTACATCCTAGCATCAAATGACACAATATAATTTGATTAGTTGAATAAATAATCAACTATATAGGTCACCTACTTGTAAATTAGATTACCCTGCTTGGGTACAGGCAGCACCTGATTAGGAAACAGCTTCTCTCTGTGTCACTCTAGCTTCCCTTTAGAAAGAACATCTGATATTTTCAAATGCAAGGGCTTTTGAAAATGTTTTTATAATTTGCAAAATCCTATATGTGTTTTCATGTTTGCCTGTAAGATTAATGCAGTTTGTGCTAGTGATACAACTTTTACTACTAAAGCTGAGTTGTCCCTGTTTGTCTGAATATTTGCAAGTTTTAAATGATAGCCCATGTGCTGTGATCTGAAATAAGGATAGCTGAAATACAATCTTTTTGAAAACTAGGCAGCATACATTTCCATAAATGATTTTGGCTAGTCCACTCAGACTGCACACCCATATGAATAACTGGAATGTGAGAAAGAATAAAGTGTTAGATAAGGGAGCATGGAAACATTTAAATTCTGAAGTCCACTGAGGAAGATCATCAAATCTCAAGATAAGTGTGTTGGCTTTTCAATGTAAACCATTATGTCACACTGCAGAAACAGGAGAAATCTCTAAGTATGTGTGAAGGCTTTAAAGGGTTGGCATTTCTGCTGGGTTTGAATCTTTTTGTGATACTCTTCTGGCCAGAGGGACCTCTGAAAAACTTCCTGGTGTTTTAGTATTTCCACAACTTCTGAATTTTCCCAAATTAAGTAAGCAGCATGCTGGAATATGGTTTCTTTTCAGACCATATGTGTTCGTTCTTATAGTGTAGCCTGGTTTAGAATAATTCAGGGATGTGTAGAAATCAGGAGGAGGAAAAATAAGTGCAGCCTGTAATGAATACTTGGTAAAGAAGTGCTATTAAGGAGGAAAGGAAGAAAAAAGGGAGTTTGATAAAGCAGATAGGAGACTGAGCCACTTGTGTACTAAGAGAATGGTGGTAAGGGCAAAAAGGTGAAACAGAGATGATGGGAAGGGAGATTATGTGGACAGAGGGAGAAGAGGCCAGTGTATGACTGTGGATAAAAGAAGTGTTTTGGAAATGAGTTCATAGAGATTAGAAAATGAAAAATTACAACCTTTATTTTACATGTCAGTAGTATTAACTTACTGGTTTTGTTGTTTTGGATTGTGGTTTTTTTGCCACTGAAAAATATAAAATGGTGGGATGGTGATAGAGGGAGTGACAGATAAAATTTGTAAAGCATCACCTTTGGGTTGAAAATATTTACCTAAGGAGAGCAATAATGCTCCCAACTCATGATTTTATACAATTATAACAAAATCTCTATCACTGCTGGGATCAAAATCAATTGATCAGTCAATCACCCTGTGTGCCTCTGCCTGCTACCAGGAATGATACTGCAGAATCTGTCCTTACCCCTCTTTGTGAGAATGAAGGAAGGGTTTTGCTTCCCTGTTTGGAATCTGTTTCCTGAATGAATGCATCAGCTTTTGTGTGTGTGCATGTGCACCTATTTGTGTGTATAGAAACATAGAATCATTTAGTTTTGAAAAGACCTTTAAGGCCATTGAGCCAGGTATGCACATTTCATAGTCACATACAGAACTGTACAGATATACCCATGTAGATCTGAAAACTTCTGTTTTCTTCCTGAACACAGAGCTTGATTTTAAAGTAACATCCAACCATGCATTTATCTTTTCAAAATTATTATCTTAACAGTCTGAAACTGATTGCAGTTTCTATCCATGACAGTAGCTGTGCTGTGTTTTCCCTGTCAGGTGCAAGAAATATTTATGGTTGAAAGATGCGCCTTTCCTCATAATGAGGGATTCCTTGTAATATTTATTTTTTGTATGCTCTCAAAGCATAAAAGTGCATCTATATCATATGTTACAAGCACATTTTCCAAATGTAGAATCTGACTCAGATTACACTGTATTAAATTCATGAGAAAAAGGAATTCAATCCATTAGGTAAGTTTCTCTTAATTTTACAAACACTTCATATTTTAGGTTTACATTTAAACTAGAGAGGAACAGAGACATACACAAACAGAGGGCTGGTGAACCAGAAGTTTGAGACCAACCACTTGTACCTTATGCACAGAAAAATTTTCCACGATGAGAGGGCAATTTTAGAGTCAACATCAGTAGGGTTTCTGATATTCCCCTAAAGAAACCTGGTACAGGTCAGTGCCACAGACTGATACAAGTAAGCCAGACAACTGTCCTGTGCCAGCACAACAATTTGTATGTCTTTTTGTTCTCTGGCAAGGGTGCATTTCATCTGTACATTCCTAGCGCTTCCTCTTATCTGCTCCACTGTCTCTGCTTCCATAAGAGAGCAATATCAGCTCTGGGTAACCCGGTATTTGAAATAACCTTCATGTTATTCAGTTGTGGAGGATCTCCTGAAGGGACAGGAAAGGCACACAAGGGTAGGAGGAGGGACTGTTGTGATGACAATGCTGTCCTGCAGGTCTGTCCTTCAGTCTGTCAAATTCTGCCTTGCAACATAAGGATTATCACTTAAATGCAGCACAAGTCTGGTTGCTGAGCTTCACCACGTCCCTGATTGTGGAACAAGTTTAACACTCTTTTATGTCACAGGTACTGGATATTAATTCATGCTCCAAAGGTGGACATTACATGGGGATGGACAGTGCCATACTGTGAAGTCAGGCACTCCTGTCAGGAAAGGAAGAGCATGTCCTCTTAGTTTGTCACCAAAGAGCTGATTTATGCCAAGGATTTATGCTTTTGAGGAAAAAAATCCCTCTTTTAAGCCTTGCTGCAAGACATTGACATGCAGGCAAGTCAGGTAGTCTTGTGTTATTTTCATGTACTTGAAATCCATATAATTTATTTTAGTGGTCAAAAATAGGATAGGCGAGGTGGTACCACATACGTGTTCTTTATTGCCAGTTTCATTAGCTGAGTTGTTTGGATCCTGCTGTTTTCAGAGAAAGATTTTTGTATTTGACACATGATGCTAATATCAATCATTAGGTACGACTGACTGTGATTGGTGCTCTATAAATACCTATGCACAAGTGGTTTGTGATTGTTGCTGTGTAAATACCTACCAGAGATAGCCCTGCACTGGCCAGGAAATGAATTGGATTTTCCTACAAGAAACACAAAGAAGTGTTAATAGGTAGTGAGACAAAACTGTTCTAAGCTCCTTTGCAGAGGTAATGAAGATGGTTTCAGCGACAGGTGGCCTCACTGAGGGACCCTGCAGGTGCTGCTCCCAGTGTCAAAGCCTCCTGCAGCTTTTTCTGGCTTCCAGGCAGTGTGACATCCATGGACATGCACAGTGTGTCTCCTCCACTGGCTTTTCCTACCTGAAGGGACCAAACCAGAAAAGATGGTGTGCTGCTGGAAAGCTTGGTGTCATGTGGCTGAAGTAGCTACTCAAAAGCACTTCTGCCATGGCAGATCACTGAAGTGTGGAGTTTGCCCATTCTTAGCCTCGCCACTCATTCTGCTGTCACTGGTTGACAGTTTGTGCCATTATCTCTAGCGTCTTTCAGAAATATCTTCCAATCCATGTGTAAAGCCTTTACACACAGACTGAGTAGTCTGCGTTTGGATGTGACTACAGTTCAGGTTCACATTGTCTTTGTGGTAGGATTTTCCCTTTCTGCATCAAGAATACAAGGTAAAACCACTGACATTGTTGGTTCTATCTGTAATTTGAGAGAGAGATACATTCTTCACCTTAATCCAGGAACCACGGATCATACCTCCAGGGGACCAAAGGTAAAGAAAAAAATGGTGAGAAAAATGTTTTCACTTTGTTGATACAACTTTGCTGAGTGAAATTTCAGGCCAGGCCATATGAAGACAGGAGCTCAATTTCAGGATTATTGGATAAAGACAAGCTCTGAGGGGCTCCTACATAAACAAACAGGACCTTCAGTACTGGTGTGCTTGTCCAGCCAGGAAGCTGCTCTTGGGTTGGTTACTCAGACTGTTGGGAAAGATGTCTTGATTCAGTGCTGAAAGCAAAATTTAGTCCTTGGAGAGGTGTTGGAGGTTAGGAAGTCCAGGTATCTCAGATGTGTGAAGAACAGCAGCATCTTAAACATTGGTTAACAGCAGGTTGTAGAGAAAACAATGACCGTGATAAGGAAAAGCATACCAATGCCCTTGAAATCTGCATTTGCATGGGGCCAAATATATTCCTGCTTACAGAAGTCGGTAGTCTGATAGCCCAAATTATGTGGACCTGCTGATTTCAATGGGAACTGCATCCTGATATAATATAGAATCAAATTTGGCTGTTACATGGGATTGGTGTAAGTTACAGTAATTTTGAACATCTGTTGAATCACAATTAAGTATGATTATGTACTTCACCCCCTACAGTCATTTCCTTACCTAATTGCATCCAACCACTTTGCATGTCACTATTGAATTTGCCCAGGTATGCTTCTGAGTGAGTACTCCTGTAGCTCTGCAAATGCGATGATGTTGAGACAAGAAAGTACTTTTTTAAATTAAGAGCAATTTACAATATGTTACACTTTCAACATTCAATTAAATAATAAAGATATGAGAATAAAATCTTTTTTAAACTCCAGGGAGCCACTGATGGAATAATCTGCAAATAAGATTAAAAGATTTCAGTACAACTAAGATTGCCTTTCATGACCTTAAATGTCATCCACATCAGATTTAATTCCAAACACCGAATTTTTCATTTTCATTAGTCAGTCCAGGCAAGAGATGATAACTCTTTATCATGATGTACAAGATGGGTATTAGTATGTGAATAATGATTTTTTTCTAGGAGTACATACTGCTCGGTTTATATTTCCATTTCAACAGTAAAACCTTTATATATAATGCATGTAGAGCTCCCACCTGCAAACATGATTATTCTGTGCTGTTGACATCACATTATTATGCAATCAATACTTTGGAATGACTTGCATATTTTTAGTTCCCCTGGAAATTTGCTACTTTATAGTTCTGCTTGAATAAAGAAATCTTTCCTACTTTCCTGCTATCCAAGTGCATTTTTGATTAGTAATTACACATTTCCACATGAACAGTGAATGAGATAGAAAAATGTCCCTCTCCCACCCATATATCAGCAAGATGATTTGGCCTAAGGGAAATTTCAACAGTGTATGAGAGATTCTGAAGGGGGAAGGAAGAGGAAGAATTATTTTTTATTTGGCATTCAAACAAATGTTTAATATTAATTAATTTCACAGACAATCTAATTTTGGGCTGTGTACTGCTGAGCATATTATCTGAAACAATCTAGCAAAGTCTCCTAGAGTATTATCTGAGTTCAGGCTGAAAGACTGGTACCAGACTTTCCAGGTGGACCACCTGACAAAATTGTATTAGTAGTGAACCATAAGAAGGCTTAATCAGATTCTTTTAAAGAAAAGGTTCAGAAATCCATTAGATTCACTAGCAAAACTGATTGCCTTGAGTGGGGTGTGGGCTTGCATCCTTTCATGTTCTAAACAAACAGCCAAGCTTAGTCCAGAGTTAGATATTTCCTGCTTGTTTAGGGAAGTTGACAGCATCAAACCAACCAATTGAAAAAGCAGCTAGTTTCAGAATTCCCCTGCAAGATACCAGTTACAGAGACCTCAATTTCTATTAGGAGGCTAGTAATGCAAGGATATGAAAGGATGTCGGAAATCCCTTCCTTGCCCTTGGGAGCCTAGGTCACTTGTATTTCTAATGGGATCTTTCCTCACAGGCAAGTCTCCATCAGAACCACACCTGTGACTTAATTAGACTGTATCAAACCAGAAGAATTTTCACAAAAGTTATTTTGCTTTGATAAATAGATGTTTTCTGATAAGGCTTGGTCAGAGCATTCTTTACCAGTGTTGCTGACCTCAGTTCCTGTACCCCTGTTACAAAGAGCTGTAATAAGTTGTATCCAGGTACTACAGCTTTCATCAACTCCAAGCACCTAGAAAGGTGCTTTCCTGTGTTGGATAACAAATTTAAACATAGCATTTCTATCTGATGAAGTTTATGCATCAGCCAGATGCACAAGAGTTTCAAAATGCAGTAACTGACATGAGATTATACAGATAAGGCAATAATAAAGTCTGAGTTAGGACTTGGGTTTTCTATCTGTCTCCTGTAAATAGTCTCTAATGCTTGCACCTATGTTCATGTACTACAACTTTAGGGATACTTTCTTTGGTGGATCATAACACTCCTGTGATGCTCCCAAATCTCACAAACCAATATTCAAGCAATTAGAGGTAGACTGACCTGATTTGTTTAAGATCAGGATATGTTGTTCTAAAGCAGCATTCAAGGATATCTCCTTGGCTGGTGAGAATCTATGAAAGATAGGTGTTTGCAAACATTACTTACTGAAGTGAACTTCATGACAACTTCATGAAAAACTTCAGCATTGTTCTTCCAGTGGCATTTTAGATGACACTGAGGCCAGATGTTAAGATTGCTCTTTTCTGGTGACAATTAGTGAGCAAAATCCACGGGGTATGTTTTCATAGGTACCAAGGACATAGACATGTTCCTTATACTGTAAGGCAGACAACACTAGGAGTTGTGCCACCTGAAGCTCAGCCTGAATTGTGGCTGAAAGGCCACTCTATTGACACTAACCTGCTCCACTTGTTTCTACCCAAAAGGACCATCCAGAATCAAAAGCCAAATAAGGATGTTTAGCACCATCTACTAATGATACTGTTAAAATAGCAGATTAAGTAACGTTGTGCCCTCTGTTACTTTCACATGAAGTTCCAGTAGTTCTCAGTGACTTCTAAATCCTTGTGTTTTGGAGCCTTCCTTTGTCATGCTCTCTTTGGTATGTGGTACTCACTCCACAGCTGAAGTTATACTTGAAGTGTTATCTGAATGGAGAAACCAAACATTTTCTGCAGAGGACACCCAGCTGTGACCATTTCAGAAGTTTTTTTCATCAGAATGTGTTGGTATGTTTTTCTCTTTCTTCAGTATAGGTAAAGGAGAAATATGTGGCTGTTTTTCAGTTACATGCTGCTCAGGCTGTGATATATGAAATTTCAAAAAAGGTATCAGCAATTCACTTGTAAGAGCAAGAGATCACAGCTCTTACACATGTTAATAGAGAAGGTCACCATAAGACTTCATGGCAATGGGGAAAAGAAAAATTTGGTTCTTTATGAGACCCAGCTACTGTCATCATGAGTGAAACGTGAATTCCCATGGGAAAACACAATTCCCATACTATCATCCTTAATGATGATAGTAGCAGTGCACCACAGCATGGAACCAAAGGCAAATGAGCAAAATTGCAAAGGATACAAAATTTCCCTTTCACAGGAAATTTCAGGATTTATTTTGTTTCTGAAGCAGAATAAAATCAAATCACTTTAAGTGACATTTTCAAAACAATTTTCAAGTGTCAATTTTCAAAACATTTTCAATGTCACTTTAAGTGACATTTTCAAAACAATTTCATTTTAGATCTCAGTCTTTAATCTCAATTTAAAATATAACACAATGTGAAGGAGCAATTTTAAAATGAAAAATGGAGTCACTGTTCTGAAAAGGTTAATGCGGGGTATTTTAACCTTACCGAAGGAGTTGTAATTGTTTTCCAGATTTTGTTGAAGTTGACACTTTCTCAGAAGAGCTTTGTTTTCAATCAAACAGCAGCTTTCCGCTGAAAAAACATTTGGTTGGAAAAGTTCCACTCAAGCTAGATGAAGCATGGGAGGTTTGTAGACAAGGAGAATATAATGAGCTACGATAGAAATTTTGTCAGAAGACTGAGGCTGAGAGCTCTCATGCACTGGATAAATACCACTGCACTCCTGAAAAGAGGACAAGCAGCTAGGGCTGTTACTTTGCTTCCCTTCCAAAAGGCTGCTGCTGCTCTACTTCATCAGTGTCCTCCCTGCCTAATCACACCGGTTCTACACCGACACACTGGGGATGAGAAAAAACAACTACTTGCTGAGGAGCTGTTTTTGGGAGAAAATTTGAGCATATGCTCTGTCTGCAGAGTGTTAGCAGTAACACAAAAGTCTCTGGGATGTCTCTTGCAGCAGGAGCTGTGAGACAGCAGCAGCAGCAGCACTGCTGAACTGCCCATGGTCTGCTCCCTCACACATCTCCCTCTCGAGATGTGATCTCATAAGATACCATTGAGGCTGCTCGGATGGCAAAGCATGGATTCGTGCAGTAACAGGTTTTCTTTTTCTGTGACTAACAAAAGCCAAAATGGAAAACATATCTCCTAAAAATACTGCACAAATATAAATGAAAAAAATATTTTCCTTTGTGTTGTTATTCAGAATTTTCATTCGCTTTTAAATAGATTAAAGGAAGCATTGATACTGCTTCATATTTTGCTAAGGCAGGAATCACTGCCTTAAGGAAAACTTAATCTTGTTGATTTTACAAGGGCACATACTTATTCCTGGAATGTAAGAAGGATCTTCCTTCACAATAAAGTAACACATGCCAAGAAGCACCAGAAAGAAGCTGGGGTAGAAGGCAAATAATTTCCTCTACTAGGAGAAGCAGCATAGTGGAGAGTAATTGTCCAAAAATGTTATTGCTCAATTTCTCACTGAAACTCATTTAGGTAATGAGGGTCAAATCCCATTTTCATATTGAAAGGGTAGGATGACTTTTTATTAAGGCAAGTATGACTCTACTTGTTTTATCATTATTTCTACCAAAATAAAATCTGCAGGCTGAAGATTGCTGTATTGCAATTAGTATCACACTTTGCAAGGAAATCATCCAATCATTGGGAGAAAATTGCGTTTCTCTATTAAACTAGCTGTCTGTGGAGGCTTGGTGTTCATTTTGATTTCCTGCTGGCATAAAATAGGTGCCAAAATTTAAGAAGGTTCAAAACTCAGGCACAGTTTGTACAGAAAAAATATTCAAAAAGGGCTATTAAATATGAAACTGGTACCCAGGATACTTTGAGCCACAGGCTGTTGAAAGATGTGCTATATGTCAAAAAAGTGTAACCAAATTTTTACCTAGCTTTCTTCCCTAAGCATCTTTGCTCTCTGGTGAAGACTAAATGACAAAGTTAAAGCTCCATGTCAATAGGCAAAATATGTTTTAGTGTGGTTGCAAAAGGCAATCCTTGGAAATCTGAATATTCCTAGCCACCAACCTGTTGCTATATCTTCATAATGAGTTTTTATGCTGGTGAGGGGCTCATGAATGCACCAACAGGTCCTTGTCCTGCTCCTTGCCTGCAGAACAGCAGTTGATTGAATACTTGCTACAAGTATGTAGAAGTGCAATAGAAAAAACCCAAAACAACCAGACCAAACACAAAACAAACTAACCAACCCCCAAGTTCTTGAAAATTGTTTTTCTTAAAAAATTAAATTTTTCACAAATCAAACCTACACAGGGCAGGGGAGCAGACTGTCTGAGCTGGGGCAGCAGTGCATTATTAAGACATGCCAGCAGAACTGAAAACAACTTATCATTTTCCTCAACTATAACATGGGAAAAGCATCATAGTGAAGCTGAATTAATCAGAGCTGATTTCTGACAACCTCCCTCTGAGTAGCAGGACTCTACATTTCATTCAATCTACAGAAACTGATGCATTCAAAGTGATGCTTCTTGATGGCCTTGGTTTCCTTGGCTTCCTAGGATTAAAAATGACCCTAAATTAACGCCTTCAATTAAACATGCCCTTAAATATTTACACTCTGTAAAGGGTGTCTCTAGGATTCCCAGACTGGCCTCACAGTCTCTCTGAAAAAATTGAGCTGATGTATTTTCATTTTTCCTGGATGAATGCACACAAGTGACACTTGTGGTCTGATCCCACATTCTCCTTGCTGCTCCTGTTTTCCTGACACATCTTCTTGTACCCCACTGGTGCATTAGGTACATCACAAGGTGTCGGTGGAGTCCCAATGCAAAAGAAATCCAATTAAATAGTCTTTCCTCCTTCCCTATGGAGAGTGATGACTGGAACCAATGGAAAATTAACTGCAGGTGGCTCAAAATCACTGATGCTTTATTGCCTGCTGATTTCTCATTGGAGAACCTCAGTCTCCTTTCATTTACACACATTTCCTCCTTTCCAATGGAAGGGGCACTTAGGAGCAAATAACTTTTCTGTAAATTGGGCCATATGTCTAGTCCTCCAGGGGACCACAGTTTCAGCCCTCATCTAGAAATTTCAGAATAAATCAGAATACATCAGATCCTGCACTAGAAGTACTTTACTGTTTATGTGAGAGCTTTGTCCTACAAATGGACTGACTACTTGAATTTGAAATCCTTTGCTCATCTGGAAAGTCTCTGATCCAGTATCTGACAGGAGAAATGTCTCTCCTATCCCAGTCTCAAAAGACATTCTTACTAAGTCATTTCCTGGAAAACATGTCCAGCAGAGTGTCACAAGCAATCATTTTTCTGTCTAGCCAACAGTCACCTTTTAAACTTGGCTTTCTATAGGTGTTACGTGAATATGAAGCCCTCCTGTGACAGCAAAAAGTGCAGATGTCATAATATACAGAGCAATATATTCTCAATCCACCAGAGCCATTTCCTCCTCTTTTGTTCCCTTTTATGACCCTGATGTCATTTGGAATAAAATGTAATTGGGTCATTTTGTCATCTGCTGAGCAGCCTCCATTAACAAACCTTTACAGCAGTAAGTGCTGGTGGCAGGATCTCTGTCACAGGCAGTTGCCACTTAGTGAAGTTTCACAAACATATCTTCATTATTTATGCATGCTGTGCTTTATTACCGACGCCAGGTGTGAGCCAGGAGCACTTCAGCACACACAGGCAGCTACAGAGGTCAGATGTCAGTGCTGAAGTAATAAGGATAAAAATCTGAACAAGAGAGGTGTGTTCTCACGTCACTGTCAGCGGCCCCGCGCCTCGCCAGGCAATGCAGCCATGCCTCTGCTTTACAGCCCTGCTTTCAGCCACCATGGCGTTATGGGAAGTCACAAACATCCCTGTGTTTGTCCCCAAACACCTATGCATAGGCTTACAATAAAGAAAATTCTGACAAAAATTGTATTTCTGAGCTGTAGGAAGTTCTACACCTGGAATAATTGTATCTGTCTGGATTGATTGCACTGAAAGCAAAGAAATTATGTCAGATTAAGATCAATGTACATAAATGAATCATGACCATGAGTTTTACAGGTTTCATTCCAGTTTTTTTGAAGTTGATGGCAAAACTATAAATATATTCCCACAGACTTTCACATGGCAAAACCCAGCCTCAGGTTTTAAAACAGCCAACCTATTGTTTTAGAGCAGCACATAGGAGCTTTGAATTAGCTGTTAGGTTTCTTCTATGTTACCATATTGTAGTCGTAATATATGAAAGAATTACAAAATTTAATTAGGGAATGGTTCTTAGGTCATAGCAAAATTGGCACATTAAACACACACAATAATGTCTACTTTACTTTTAATTAAACAGCTTCCCCTTAAAGGTTTTTAATCACTAGTTTAGATAAGTGGGATTTGTAATGATTGTTAAGGAACTGTGAAGAGTGGCTGAAAACATGCACCTGCATGCAGTTAGAAGGGGGTATTATGGAAAATGTTATTGAGACTGTAGGAAAGCTTTTCTTTATGTTTACTATATTGTTAGAATGATGAATACTGTCATAACTCTCACTAAAGCTGGAAAATCCTTTTACAGTAGCTTGTTAAAAGCCATCTTGATGTTAAGCTTTAAGAGTGCCCTCCATTATTAGTGCAGTCCTTATTTGTGCTTACCAAGTGGGAGTGCAATGTAAAATATTCCAGCTCTACCAACTGACATGAAGGTAACATTAAAGAAATATAAATTGAAAGAAAACATTTCATTGAAAATTATATATTAAACTTTATAACTTTTGACTTTTCTATGGAAGTTTCCCCTCCTCTTTTCCTTAAAACCACATAATCATATCTCTTCACATTTATTCTCTGGCTTATTGCTGGAGTAGGTTAATTGCAACTCTCAAATCACACATATATCTGGTAATTTTAATCATTTTTTCACACACTTTATTTAGAGTGGCACGATTAAAAAAATCTTATTCGGTATCAATTTCAATTGCAGCAAGAAAACTTCAAGCACTCATGTTTTTCACTCTGGCAGCAGACCTTTTCTCACCTAGGCAGTATTTTGTATAGTGTTTTTTCCATGGATGTATATCCTGTCATTTAAAGCAATATGAAATAATGTGTAAAGACCCTTTGACAGGAAATTAGGAATGACATGTTTGAGATAAAAGGGTGCAGCCACTGAAACTGTGTCTGATGAAGATTTAGAGCGATGACTGAAGCACGTGAATTGTTTATCCATTCTGCCACACTATTGCTGCAAGCCAAGAGAGGTGTAATAATTTATTTGGAAAACCACAGTTTAGTACAGTGAGAAAAAGTAATCTACCATGGCTCTGACAGGCCAGGCAGATAGATATGAAAAAGAGAAACAGATCTATTTCTCGAGATGTAGGTAACAATTATGAATGAATAGACAGCTACCTTAATATACGAGTTGCCACCTCTCAGCTGCTTCAGCAGATGGCTTATTGTGTGAACTCTGCTCCAAGTTACCCATTCAAAGGTTTGATGTTTCTGAATATAATGTATCAAGAGACTTTTTACAGATCAGTGTATATATATATATATATATAAATAAATAATATATATATATATATATATATATGAAAGCAATCTTCTTGTTTGTGGCAAGCCTGCTCTTCCAAAGACAACAGCTGCTTTTGCTGTAAATTATATTAAGAGGTCTAAGCTATTTAGCCACCACAATAACACCACATTGCTTTGATTGCTAAAATCTACCCCTGAATTTGCCATTCCTCTGCCATCTCGTTTCTCCTCCTCAGTTCCTGTATTTTACATCGAGTCATCCAGCAGCTTTGGAGTAGCTGCTGCCTCCCCAGCCCGGGTGCTGGTGCCATCCTGCAGCTGCCCTGGGGAGGCTGCAGCCAGAACAGCCTGAGCGTGCTGCTGCTGCTGCAGCACTCTGCTGGCTGGGCCTTCCCCGCGTCCATTAAAACCAGAAGTAGGCTGAAATGCCAATTAGAGAATGTCGACATTTGGCAAACAGAGTTGTCTGCCCGTATGCAGGCAGTCTGGGCAGTGTCACAACGAATCCATCAAGAGGCATGGCGTCTCCCCATGGGATTCAAAATCCAGCTGTCACTCAAAGCTACTGTATCTGGGATTTGGGTGTCAGCTGGGGGAGGGGGTTGATTTCCCTGTGGAAAGTGGGTGAAATGCTTTTCCTAGATTTCTGTGACATCCATTTTATATGCACCCATCTGAGTCCTGGAGTTGCTATGTAAAGGAGAAGGTGTAATGCACCTGCATGAGCAACTTCCTAGAAGTTTCCTTAGCATCCTACAAGATGCTAACACAAGCATTTGTAAAAAGATAGTGAGCTTGGGTTTTCTAACTACTCCAAAGTTTCAAAAAAAATGGCAACATATCCGAAATGACGAGGCCCTGTAATTTGCTCATGTGAGGTGTAAAACTTGCTCCACCAAGATAGAAGGGAATAGAGGGAAGGGTCCTCCTGGAAAGGAGCATAAATTCTCTTCTCTGGATCTCTGAAAAACTAAATACTGAAGTGTCAAAGCACATGCTTACAAATGTATGATTTCATAAAAAAAAGCAAATTGATATGATGTCAAGTTAGTTTGGCTGGTTAGAGCATGATGCTAGTAATGTCAGGGTTGTGGATTTGATCCCCATATGGGTCATTTATTTAAGAGTTGGATTTGATGCCCACTGTAAGTCCCTTCCAACTCAGAATGTTCTGTGATTCTGTGAAAAGATATTTTCAATCAAAACATCAAATGTTTTTTGCTATTTTTGCTTTCTCTTTTCATTAAGGTGTTTTTACAAATTAGCAATCTGTATACAAATCTACAATTAGTAGATTTTTTAGAGAAGAGGGGCGAAGGAAATATTTAGGAAATGCTTGAAGTTGTTGCTGCAAGCCTTGAGTAATTCTGTGCCTTTGCCTTAGAAAAGGAAAGGACTAAAACCATACTGATGAATCTTAATCTTATTAGAGATCCATGCCTCAGCTGATCTTGTAACACTACAGACTGACTGCCATGAGTGACACTAGCTAGGGATTAGGGTGTCAGTGGACCCAAGTGATAAGCAACATCCAAAATATCATAAAGTTGATAGTAGCCATGGAAGACCCAGCATATTCAAATGTGATAGAGCATTTATCAGACATCCTCTGCAATCAGCCAAAGCCTGCTGGAAGATGACTCTATATATTAATGCCCTTGACAGCTGGGAGATGCGTGGATGTCTTCTGCAAACGGAAACATGCTTTGTGGCTCACTTTCATACTCTTGCAAATTCTGTCCCCACATTGAAGTTTTTCAGTCAGATTTTGTATAACTTTTCATACTGAATTTACACAGAAGCCAGTGAGGTTTCCCATGTCTTCATCAGAAGGGAGTGCGCTAAGCTTGTTGATAAAAAGCATCATTTCAGAATCAAGGTCAGATAAAATTTCTCTGTCTTTAGAACCATGTAGATAAAATTGCTATTTTAGACATGTGTATGTTCAGCCACTACTGTCCTGCCAGGAAAGATGTGACATGAAAAACTACAAAGGCTAAACACATGGTGCTTTAGCATAAGTGTCAATATAGTAATTAAACTGCTGCAAGAATAATTTTTTTTAATTTTATTTTTATTCTTTTGAAATTCAGCATTCAGTGAGGACTAAGATTTTCATTTCCCTCAGCAGGTTGTGTAAACAAAGTAAGATTGTACTAGCAGACTCCTGAGCTATTAAGTGTTCTGCATACAAAGCTACAGAGTCAGAAGCAGAGCTCTGGCTAATAGTCAAGATAAGACAGAGTGGTCCCTGGGCCTGTGGTGGGAAAGTGCTCTTTCCACACTTAGGTCTGGTGGGCTCCATGAATTAGTGCAAAATGGAGTTTTGAAAATGCCGACTTAGAAAAATAAACAAACCTCTTTGTCTTCCCCAAAGTCTCCCGATTCATAATCTGAAAGTCTTTACATCCTAATCTTGTAGTGGCCAAGGAAAGCATTTTATTTGGATGAAGAAAAGCAGAAATCTATTCATTGTATGATGCTTCAGAGCAGTACTTGAAAGAAGGAAGAGTTGGAAGAGAAGAAGCTTCAACACTGTTCGGGGAGGCAATCTTCCTAGAGGGAGATGGGAGAGGTAAAGTAAGTTTGAGCCTGTAACAGAGTATGCTGAGTTGGAAGGAACCTACAATGATCATCAAATACAAGTCCTGGCCCTGCACAGGACCATTCCCAAGTGTCACACCGTGTGCCTGAGACCATTGTCCATATGCTCCTTGAACTCTGTCAGGTTTGGTGCTGTGACCACTTCCCTGGGGGGCTGCTCCATTGCCCAGGCTCCCTCTGGGTGAGGAACCTCTTTCTAATACCCAGCCTAAACCCCGCCTGACATAACTTCAGGCCATTCCCTCGGGTCCTGTCACTGGTTCTGTCTCTCAGAGAGGGAGATCAGTGCCTGTCCCTCCTCTTCCCCTCCCAAGGAAGCTGTAACTGTAATGAGGGCTCCCCTCAGTCTCCTCCAGGCTGAACAGACCAAGTGCCCTCAGCTGCTCCTCACACAGCTTCCCCTCAAGGCCCTTCTCCATCTCCATGGACCTCCTTTGGACACTCTCTAACAGTTTAATGTCCTTCTTACACTGACAGCAGACTCACTGGCGCTGTGTGGGAAGGAGGGGAAGGTTGGCATGGAGAGCTAGTGGTGATAATGGAGGTATTTCACCAAGAGGCACAGGTTAGACAGGTTTTGTTGGCCTGAAACTCCTTGCTCTGGAGCACACTTCCTTCTCAGAAGACTTGTAGTCACCTAATTGACACAGGCTCTTCTTTCCACAGCTTCTTGCTGGAAATGAGTAGAATAATGCTTTATCCTGAATATGTATGAATACTAGCAAGCTGTAAAAGACTCATCCTTGTCATGCTGATTCCTAACCCCAGATGCTTCCCCCTCCACCCCCCCATCTGTAAATGTTGTGGGATATTTTGGTGTCTGACTCTCTCCCAGACATACTGCAGAGAGTACTCAGAATAAAAGAAATATTGCAAAGATTTTCTTCCCTATTTTTTTCACTCAAGTTACTGCATTTTTTTCTCTTATACAGGACTGGCCATGTTTTAATGTTTCTGCATGATATTGTAAAGAAAAGAATCACTTATACACTAGTTATGTGATACAACATCTAATTCAAAAGCAAGCTCTCCTGAACTAATCCTACATGCAGGATTTCCCCCCACCCCCCTGCCTTTCACAGGAAATTTGTGCTCCACATAAGGGAACATTTTTGGATGATAAGTGGAGCTATCTCAGAGGCCTGTTAAACAACATGGAAATCCCTGGGACTGTGTAAATGTAAACAATAACTTCAAACTCCTGTCTGGAGGATTTTTACCCAGCTAGTCATCTCCATATTTTAGCACTGCTATCACGGACTTGGGATGTGGAAGACTGCCATACTTTTTTGCACTTGCCTTAGTTAAAACTGATACAAGCTGAAAGTGAAGGTTTTTAAACTTATAATAATTGTATGATCACATGATAACTTTTTCACACTTATGTGTAAAATTAGGGTAACTACTCCAGTGGATAAAGTTACTCCCACGTGGAACTGCTTGTTGGACCAGATCCCCAAATCACTCTTTGAACCTAGGGTGAAAAGCTGCAGTCTTTTTTAGTGCAGCAATGCATGTGTTCTCTTCAGCAGCTATTTAGCCAGCTATTAGTCTGTAGTGCACTAGTGCGTAGTCCACGTGCAATATGGACTAACTAGTCACTGTTATTACTAATTAAAAGTCATTATTTGGGGAAGTGGGAGGGAATAAATGTAAACAGCAGCTAGCTTTTGTGGTGTCACTGTTTTTATCACATATTTGCTGGTTTACCTTATGCCCAAGTAGATGAAAACAGAAAAACAAACCAACACAGCCTTTCCCCACCAAATCCACCAGACTTCAATTTCACATAAGCAGTCTAAAATGTTGGCTT